>NW_028145643.1:855000-977500 GCF_977016875.1 Pavona decussata
TTTCTCTGGTTTTAAAGCACGTGGGTTACATTTCAAAACATGGGTTACATTTCATGAATAGTTGCAGCATAAAAACGTCAGCATTGCAGAAGCCACGCAAATGGCAATAATGAGGAGTAGTTTACTGTGTCACGCTTAAAGACACGACCGCTAGGTAAAGAAGAAGACATGAAATAGTGATTGGCTCAGTTATTCAGTTGAAATCGGAGATCACGTAACATTAAATTCACGCTTACATCAACTCTGACAAACTCCGTTCCAAGGCTGTTAGTGGATAGAAATATCAGGCTGTCATTGGTTCCTGGTTTTGCCTTCATCTTTAGCGCAACATTAGTTGAGTGTTCACTTGTTATTGGCTGTGGAGCTGGGGCCACCTGACGTCTTTGTCTTGAGGATGATGACGATGACCAAGACCATGATGAAGACGACGATGATGATGAAGATAATGACGCGTCTGGCGTACTCCACGATGTCAATGAATACTGGGAATAACTGTTTTCTAAGTAGTAATTTCCAACAGCAGCTGTACAAAAAAGAAATTAAGAAAAAGAAATAAAAGGAACTCAAGTCATTCATTTTGATTGGCTATGCTGAGTTACAGGCTGAACGTTAAATTAATGAAATAATTTTCCTAAATATCATTATTTTGTGCCTAACCTCCATGATCAATATGGCGCGGAATTATTCAATGCGCCTGTAAACCAAAACGATGACAAAGTCATGACCCATTCAAATTGAAGACATTTCTGTGGCCAGGGAAGACAGTTCAAGCTGACTAGATTCCTGTAATCCTCACAGTCTTTTCCAGGCTTAATTTTAATCTTGATCCCAACGTTACACTTTAATCCCTAACCTCAATTACAGAATAAATCTGAATTTTAAACTAATTTGTCTCATTTTCAAGTTTCTCAATTTCATTTTCAATCTTAATTTCAATTTTAATCTCAATGTCAAACTCAATCCTAAAAACTTCAAATCCAACTCAGTCGTAGCTCAATCTCAATTTTCTCTTAATCGCAATCTCGATGTCAATTTCAATCTTAATTTAAATTCTTTTAAACACAATCTTAATCCTAATCTTAATTTCATTTTCAACTGACTTTCAATCTCAATGCCAATTGCAGTTTTCTCAATCTTAATCTCAATTTCAATTTCAATTCTCTTAAAAAATCTCAATCTCAATCTTGATCACCGTTATCTCAATCTCAGCCAACATCTTTCAGCCTTACATGCGGAATACAACAGATTTGTTTAGAGGCCCTCAATGAGGAAGATCATCTAAAATCGTAAACTGGCTATTTTGTCATGAGTGCATATGCTAAATAACTTGTAATTGTCTTATCCTAAAGCTTCTCACGTTGTAAATTTCGGCCCTTCGAGTTTGGATTCCTAACTATTGCTGCAACCTTGTTGAGAGATTATATGTTGATCACAATGCCCACTTACTTGTCAAACAGTCCTGCCCCGAGTATCCCACATCACAGACACACACGCTCTTCTTGGTCAGGTACGGTTCACAGTATCCGTTATTATTACAGTAGGGGCACATCTCAGCTTTCTGGCAGCCCACGCGAGAATTCAAAACTTTCAGTGGTGTTTTAAGGTCGTACATATGTTGGTTGTTGGTTATCCTTCGTATACAGCCATCGAATCCCGTATAGTTCAGATTGGGATAAGAAATGCCTGGGTTCTCTACACCTCCGATTTGAAGCGGCCAAAGGCTGTTCAGGTAACTGAAAGTGACCAGATACAGTGGAATTAAACGAGGAAAGAGTTTTAAACTCTTTCATAAGGCATTAAAAATTCTCCTTTTAATAAAAACCGGATATTATATCTCCAGGCTTCTGTCCTTTTTCAAGGGTATCTAAAACTTAAAACAGTTTTTTTTGGGTACAACTGGACTCTTCGGATAATTTGGAAGGACAAAATCAGTACTAGTACACTAACAGTAAACTCGAAATATAACGTACACTTGATGCTCTAAGAGAAAGCGATACTTACTAGTTCTTTCCTCTCACTTTTCCTGTTATCTTACAGCCACTTTCATCTTCCACCAGCTCATCGCCTAATTGTGTCAATCGTGCATTCTTGCATCGGTCGACAATTAACGTGATCATCTAACGAATAACAGCAATTTATAGGTAAATTCACATTTCGTTGCAGAGCAGATCTTGGTGAATAACATATATGTGTTGTATTGTATTTTATTTTATTGCAACAATAGTTCATTTTTGACAGTCTTCACGATCAACTGATGTGACGCAGGTAAAGCGTTATATATTTTATACTACATTTTCTAAGCCTAATGCAGGGTCGTTAACCATGTATCGGGACATTTTGCACGTTATGTCATTAAGGAGCAAAGCGAAAAGCAAAAGTATTACAAATAAAATAACCACATCACTTAATACAAGTTTTTTTCTGCGTTATCATCAAGTCCTTATGTCTTTGGGGAAGCACGGATGGCGGAGTGGTGGGAACACTCGCCTCCCACCAATGTAGCCTAGGTTCGATTCCTGGACTCGGCGTCATATGTGGGTTGAGTTTGTTTTTGGTTTTCGTCTTTCCTCCGAGTGGTTTTCCCCTCTCCTCAAAAAACAACATTTCCAAATTCCAATTAGATCTGAAAAGTGCCCCCAATTAGTGCTCTGCGCTGAATCCATTGGCACTTAAATAAAGTGATTTATTTATTTTAAATTTAGTTTTGCTTTGAACTGTGATAGATTGTTCACGTTAGCTACCTTATTTGAGATGAATTTGAACTTGGTCGAGAGTAGAAAACCGCGGATGCATCCTGCACTAATTTTTATAACACCATACCTTTAACTCCTGCCGCACTTCAATATGATGCCATTCTCCATCATCCAGGCTGGCACCACGAGACATGGTAAGTATTAAAGGCTCGGCTCCTAAGGATATGACGACACGGATGAACCCACCATACAGCACAATGGCCATGAAATCACGTGACTCGCCTGCAAGCACTGCAAAAGGAAAACCAATGATGTCACTGCAGGACACAATCAAGACTCTCTCTTGCTCACAATATGAGCAGCTCCCAGTTGGCTTGATAGCTCAGTTGGTAGAGCACTGCACTGGCATCGCACCGGAATCCTGTTCAAGCGTGAATTTTTTTCAGGCTTTCTTTTCGCAACTGCTTAAGTTGCGTACTAACTGCGAGGATCTTTCTTCTATTTAACCTTTCATCCGCAGTTCAATATATGATGTTTCATATATTCATATTCACTCTCTCTTGCTGTACGTTCTTTAGTGGTTATGGTATTGGTATTATGGCATAGTAATGTTTATGGTATTATGGTATGGTAATGGTAATCTTGCATCCCAGATCTTAGGTTTGATATCGTGGGGTAAATTTTATGGCCTGACCGTTCAATTAAATGTTGTGGGGCACTGCTTTCCGATGTGTAAAACGAGTTGACAGATTGTTCTTCAATAAAGAGACAGGCAAAGAGTTTCATTCCTTATTTTTCTTGATACTGTTAGAAAGGGATGGAATAAAGTGACATGTCTATCCTTTTATCACAAAATAGTGATTTTGTTATACAAGGTGTGTTAAACGGGCAGTGCACCCAGTTTTGGTGCATCTTTAAATCTTTCTCTGAGAAATTGCTTGGTATTTTTAGACAGAAGGTTCTTTATCAAATATTTGAGCAGTTTTGAACAAAATACAGCAAAATCTCTGTGAAAACGCCCCTTTAATAACAAACATGTACTCAGTTAAAACATGAGCAGCAGTGCTTTATCGGGATTTAAAGCCACTAGGCGCAGCCGAGTGGTTTTAAACCCAATAAAACACGTGCTGCTCGTGTTTTAAACGGCTTCAAAAACATTCCTGGAAAAGAGTGTGTCAAGAGAGTTCATAATAATGATGCTTTTGTGTAAGTTAGAAATTAGCATACGAGAAAAACATTAAACACCGCATACTGATATGGAGGAGGTTTTATCGGGTTTTAAAACCACTGCACGCGATGTTTTATCGACCATTTGATAGGTCAATGAGCTTATGAATTATCAATGAGTTTTTGAATGATATTTAATGCAGGAGACCATCATGAAGGAACGAACCTTCGACCAAAGGCCCTTGATAAAGTAAAAGTCCATCTGGTACAGATGTTGTAAACTCCAGCTGCACGACGCTCCTTTCGTACGCCACAAGCGTCTGGAGCCAGATGTAAGATGTCCCCAGACCTCCCTCAAACGTGCGCGTCGTTTCCTGGCATTGAGGCCCGGTGACGAGACCATCGAACTTGTGTTCACATTTGCATATAAAACCTACATGAAATAAATTGAGAAATGAAGATGTCATCAAAAGCGGACACGTGATGCATCCTTTTATATTTCTTTCCATTTATATACTGCCGTGACCTACAGAACGCTTTATTAAAGGCCCACATTCACCCAAGATGTATTGCGCGCCGCTAGGAACAGTTTTCATATATGAACCCCCCCCCCCCCTTTATTTGAGCAGGAGTCGAGTGAGAAAGCAATAAGCGATCACGAATATTCTTTCCCTCCAGCACTAGTCGTAGAGGAAACCCGCATGAACTGCTTGAGTTCGTACAGCCAATAAGATCACGTGTTTGGACAATAGAGCATTTCAAAACAAAAACAAACGACCGCAATGATTCTTGGGTGAAGGTGGGCCTTTAAACAACCGCGAAAAGCCCGTATATCGCAGGGATTCAATTCATTCTGGCTGCCTAATCACTTAGCAAAACTGAATATCTTCACAAAAACATTATTGATGCTAGTAGGCTTGTTTACCTGTTTTGTCCCCTTCTGTTATCACTAGTTATGTAATCCTTTTTTAAAACTTTTATTTAATTGATGTAGGATTTTATTGTCTTTATTGTCGCGTCTTTTTGTCTTTAGCTGTTGTTGTTTTGCATTTTAATTTAAGTAGATAAATTATGATCATCCGGGTGAGTGTAGTCCTGAGAAGGACTGTTTGTGGTGACTTTGATTGACGTTTCGACAACCTGGGCGGAAGTCATCTTCAGAGACTCTGAAGATGACTTCCGCTCATGTTGTTGAAACGTCAGTCAAAGTCACCACAAACAGTCCTTCTCAGGACTACACTCAACCGGATGATCATAATTTACATACTTATGACATGACTCCTGGGTTCAAACCATTTACAATTTCATTTTAATTTAGAAGTTTATCTTGCTGTAGGACACGTTGTATCGCTAGTAGTGTTCTCTAGTCGTTTCGCTGTGGTTTTAAGATTTTTGTTCTGTAAAATCACTGATAAGATACGTTTGTTTTTTCTAGTTTAGTTTGGGTTTTCATGTTCATTTAATTGTATTTCGTTTCTTTTAACTTTATTTATTTCTTTTTATTTCAAAGAACTGCTGCGGGGCAACTTTTCCTCGTGTAGGAAATGAGTGATTAGTATACGGTGAATTCAAGAACAGAAAGTGTGCTGAGTTGATTGCCGGCGGCTACACCGTCTCTCTTTAGAGAAGATTCAAGACGCGAGTTGTAAAGTCACGTCGGAGTCCAACACGAAAAGCAGTCAGTCAGGGAGCTTACTCCTCATGCAACACGGAAACAAACTGGGTATGCCAAACCACTTGCATTAGCAAAGGGGTGGGGGGTCGCTGGGTGTGTTTTCTCGCTGTAGTATATAACAAATTTTTGGCTTACTTGTGACTGCAGTATTTAAAACCCCAGGCCTTAGAGAATCGTGCACCTATTTCGTCTGGAAAGTTTGTGTTAGCAAGTGAAATGCTAATATTATTCTTGTAATAGGACAAAAAAACATACAAGAAAATGCCTTAAAGGTGCCGAAAAAAATAACGCTAGTGAAATAATTAGGTCCACTGATGCGCATGAAAACAGATTGTGGTAATGGTTTCATAAGGACTCACACACTGCATTGGCCAAGCACGAACCACCGACTTTCGAATCTTCAGACATGGAGAGTTCGATCCAAAACCAAAAAAGCGAACGCACCTCCAGAAAAACTAAGGTAACAACGCAGGAAAAGGAGAATTTGTAATAGTGAAAACAATACAAACCTTCTGGTTGTACATCATGACATATTCCATTATTGAGACAAGGTTTGTCTGCGCATGTCCGCGGAAGCGATTTTATAAGGGACTCGTACGTGGCTTCCAGCTTCAGGTCAATTGACACAAACGTCAAAGATACTGGGGGCGCGGGAAACTGGCCGTAATCACCGCTGATCACAGTAAATGCATATCCAGCTTGCACTTTGTTTTGGCAGGCACCTGTTTTGTTGGCTTCTTGAGCGCACTTGTCGATTCCAAAAGCACTAACTGTTAAACCTAGAATTGATAAGGAAAGCAGCATCAGTAATCATCCGGGTGAACAAGAATGCGACCACCATGCTTCCGTTAAAATATTATCAAGCTATTTGATATCTACAGTTTACGGGTGGTGAGTGAAAAATCTATACTGATTAGAGCAGACGGTTCCGTCTATTTTCTCGCCGGCTCTCTTAATAGAACATTGTCCGTTGACGACTTTTTTCCCTTAACTACTTAACTTTTAAGTACGTGACCGAGATTGTCTTTCTTCAATGAAATCTCTCATCCCCAGTTTAAATATACTTCACACACTTCTATAAAACTCCTATAAGGAAGTTCTTGCCCTGGACTCAACACAAGCGGTTTTAGAGGGGGTCGGCGGAGTAATATCTAGAAAACTAAAAAATAAACAACAACATTATATTCAGTTGTGACTGCGGACTCACCAATTTGTTGCAGAGATGCCCTATTTTCCAGCAGCTTTGTAAGGACATCTGTTGAGCTCATGAACTTAGAGGGATATAGAATGTTTCTGACCGCAAATTGTACGTTAATAGCATGATTGTTCACCAAATCCCTTTGAATGCTAAATATAAACACATCTGATGGAGCGCTAACGCCTCCAAGATTGGCCGTGAAGAACCTTGGTAACACTGTGTCCAGAATAGAATAATAGTCACCAACAAAGATGGTTTCTTTATGGATGTTCACGAACTGTACTGTACTGCTCATGCGCACGGCTACCTGGGAAATATTTTGAACGATGACGTAGATAGCAGAAAATGCAACCTTAGGTTGTGCCACATTTCTGTTCTTCTCTGTTATCTTTACAAAAAGACCGTAGAAGCCGATGGGAATGTCTTTTGGTGCAGACAAATTTCCTGTCCTAGTATCAATTGTAAAATAAGATCCAGGATTCTGGCTTGCAATTTGATAGCCGTTTTGATCCACTTCAAAGTCATTGTCTTGGTAGTAGGCTTTGCCTATTACACCGCCTGCAAACTGCCCCTGATACGCGTTCAACACGATTGTCATTGAAGCGTTAAAAGGCTCGTTATTGTTGATGGAGTCTTTAATTTGGATGTACACAATGGTGAGATTAGACATGGATGGATTACCACTGTCCGTCGCTTCCACCCATATTTCCCATTCTTGTTTTTCTTCGTATTTGAACATCCCATTAGAGTATATTTCTGCTGTGTTAGGCCTTACAACGAAGTTGTCATTAACTGTACCATTAATTATCCTGTAAGAAAACGGAGCGCCATTGGACGGTTCATCCGGGTCATAAGCGTTAAGAGTGACAACAAACTGAGGATCAGCGATATTTTCGAAAATGCTTCCTACGTAGAAAGGTGGGACGAAATGCGGTCCATTGTCATTGACGTCCAGAACTGTGACTGTTACGACACAAATGTCAAAGAGTCCATCTTCATCTTTGGCTACTATTTCTAAAGTGTAGGTATCCAGTGTCTCGCGGTCTAGTGCTGCTGTCGTGTATAAAATTCCCAAATGTCGGTCATTTGGATCCGATTTGACATCAAAGATGTCTGCGCGATCCCCGAATATAACTTCAAAAAACAGCGGCGTCTCGATGGCTGTGTCGCCATCCGTGGTTGTGAGAGTCAACAGAGATGTTCCAATGGCTACATTTTCGTAAATGGAGGTAAGATAATTGTCTGGTTCAAACACCGGGGGATGATCATTAGCGTCCAGTATGGTGATATCCACAGTTGCAAGTTCCGAGGTTGTCATCTGGGGAATTCCTTGGTCAGATACGTTAATCTTCAGGGTGTAACTGCTCTTTGATTCAAAGTCCAATGCACCTGAAACCATGATCTGTCCAGTAGAAGGGTCGATATAAAACGCATAAGGCTCGTTACCAGCCACGATGGTGAACTCAAACTTGGCATTGAATCCGATGTCACCGTCCGTAGCATTGACAGTGGTGACGTAAAATCCAGGAAAGGCGTTTTCCGGCACAGAAGTACTATACTCCTTGGGATTAAACTGCGGTTGGTGATCATTGGCATCTTGTATTTTTATGGTCACGACTGTAGTTCCACTGAGCTCGGGCACGCCATGGTCAGTCGCCCTGATAGTGATGTTATATTCGTTATCTTCCTCCTCCCTGTCAAATGTCGTTCTGGTGGATATAAGCGCTGTTGTTTCGTCAACTGCAAATCTTCCCTCGCTATCGTCATCTAAAGTATACCTTATCTTGGTGTTGCCGCGTGTTGAAGGGTCATCTTCATCTACGGCCTGTACCACAATCACGCTTGTCCCCGTGGGTTTGTTTTCTTCTACCGTGCCGATATACGGTGGGTTTGGGAAATACGGAGCTTTGTCGTTGAAATCAACGACAACAATCTTTAAGCAAAGAAAAGATATTGCAATGTGTAAGAAAAGAGAATCAGACTAAACTGGTTTGAAGGGGTAAAACCATTTGTCCCCGCCAAGAGTAAATATGGGGTCCCAAATTTCAACCTGTCCTTGCTTTGTAAAGATCTGGCCCTTACCCGTTGTGCCAGGGACCTAGGAGTGATTTTTGATGATCAGCTTACCTTCAGTGATCATACTGTTAAGACCGTGTCATCCTGTATGTCAAGCCTGACCCAAATAAATCCTGCCAAGCATGCTTTCGACAAAGACTTACTCGTAACCATAATTAAGGGTTTAGTTTTCAGTAAAATGTTTTATTGTTAAAGCGTATGGTCAAACACTTCCGTTACTAATATCAACAAGTTACAGGCTATTCAGAACTCTGCTGCCCGCATAGTGACCAGATCAAGAAAATTCGACCATATTACAACAGCTTAAACAGCTTCGTTGGATGCCAGTTAAATACTATTTAGTTTATTTGACGCCTTATTGACATTTAAGTGCATGAACGGTATGGCACCGAGTAACCTTGGTTCCAGATTTAACAAGAGGGGCATGATTAGAGGCCGCTCGACTCGCAATGCAAATTTACTGGACATACCACGCCATAAGACTGCTACGGGCCAGCGAAGCTTTTTATACCGCGCAGTAACCATTTGGAATAACTTACCTAGTGATATAAAATTGAGCTTCTCAACGAACATTTTAAGCGCAAGTTAATAAATTATCTTCTAACGAGTCGATTTTAATTTTTTTTTAATATTTTATTTTTAACATTATTATTATTTTTTCTTTTAAATTGCATTGTAATTATTGTAATTATTAGATAGTTTTTAGGCTCTGAAAAGCCCCCCCCCCCCCCCCCCCCGGGAGAGTTTAATAAATTATTGTATTGTATTATTCCTCGCGGAGCGAGGTTAATAAATTTGTCCGGCCGAGCCGGCCCGAGCGGCGCTAAGCCGAGCGAATGCGAGCGAAAAGTATATTTATATATATGTTTATATTTTTGAAGGTGTCCGCACTGTTGCCTAGCAACAGTGAAAAACAAAGTATGAATGACGTCAGACTGTCTGGCGTCATCTGGAGCAAAATTTGCATACATCGGGAAAAAAAAGCGTGCATGATCAAATTTCAACTGCAATGTTTATCAATATTCACTGGATACAGAACTATCTCTCAAGAATCTTTTCCCTTTCTTTTAGAAATCTTTTTTGTGAAAGATTGCATTGAAGAAATTACACGTTTTGTGGCCGCGGTAAAATAATTTTCCGTGGGAAATAAATTCATCAAACACGACAGCGCTGCATGCCCGTTGTACATTACGTCGCGTCAGAAATAGATTTTCAACCGCAAACTAGCCTGTGGAACTACGACAAGACCATGCTCATCAAAAAATCCTATGCCCCATTTAATCTCCTCATTTGATGCTGCAATACGAGTAAAGAGGGCTTTCCACCCAGCCCCAGCTTCGCGAGGTTTTGCGAGTCACGTATTTCTAGTTGTATTGTCTTCGTTCGTCCCAAGTAGTCCAAAAGGTACCGTTTCTGTTGAATAAATAAAGTGAGGCATAGCCTTGCGACCATCTTTTTTTGATCGTGCTCAACTTTGCCTTCGTGTAGACAATTCGCTACCTTAAAACCTGTCCGACCTTCTTGAAAACACGACCAAATTATCAATCAAGTGACGAATCCTGATCAGATATAACTAAGTACGCCTTCCACTACTGTATAGAAAAACGAAAATAGAGCACATAACTGGTGTTAACCATACCACACCTTAATTCCAGCCACTCCAATGTGCTTTCCATCTGAAGCTAGGACTGTGAAATACAATACCGGCGTCTTTTCTCTGTCCAGCGGTGTTCCTCCAATGTGTATGTCCCCAGTCCTCCTCCCAATAGTAAAGTACTGCTGACCCACTTGGTCCAAGGAATATGTAATGTCTTCTTGTGTGGTGTCGATGTCACTGGCAGACACAGTAAGTATAACTAGGTTCGGATTCCGTGGACTGCCTTCCAGAACTGTCGCCTGGTAACGAAGCTGGTTGAACACTGGTGCGTTGTCATTGACGTCACGCACCTAACAGCCAATGACAACAAACAAACAAACAAAAGCATTTAATCTCTTTTGTTTTGCTTATTGGTAAAATAGTAACAGATATTCTGTCATTGCCATGTCGCTTTACTTGCTGTCACACCTAACTGGGAGCCTTAGCAACAATAACGACGACGACGGAAGCGGCTAAACATCGGTTGCGCCCTTCCGTGAGATTCCCCTTGTAAAATTAATACATGTTTAATTTCCTTTTTTCTTCGCCGTATACCCTGGAAATATAAAAATAAAAGTGTCAAGACAAGGACCTCTATCAGATAGAGTTTGAACCTTTGCGCCGTTTATACTGTGTTAATGTCATCCAGATAAAAATTTCCTTCTTGGAAAAGAATCATCAATATGGTAAAAGAACGACAAGGCAAATAGAATTCCAAAGCTTCGTACTTGTTGAAAATTGACGACAACTAATATTTTTCTCATTACTTGAACACAATAGTTACCAGGAAACCTCCTTACTTTGATGGAAACTGTTGCAGGTTGGCTGATTGATCTGCCATCTGTTGCCATGACTGTAAGGGTGTACTCCTTAGTAGTTTCATAGTCCAGTCTGTTTTCAGTAATAAGTTCTCCTCCAATGGGAGAAATCTTATTTATTACAGTAAATGCATGCCCTTGATTTCCTTCCGAAATAAAAAAATTCACTCTTGTATTGAGACCAATGTCACCGTCTGT
This sequence comes from Pavona decussata, assembly GCF_977016875.1. Classification (NCBI taxonomy): domain Eukaryota; kingdom Metazoa; phylum Cnidaria; class Anthozoa; order Scleractinia; family Agariciidae; genus Pavona; species Pavona decussata. The sequence continues at coordinate 866,462 of NW_028145643.1, forward strand.
AACGGTGAAGAAATGTAAAACTTCACCCAGAGGAACATCTTCATTAACTGCTAGAGAATACTCCGTAGGTTCAAACGTTGGTCCCACATCGTTATCATCAACGACCTCGATGTCCACAAACGTGCTAGACTTCAATGGTGGATTTCCTTTATCACTCGCTTCTACAACTAGAAGAAAGTGGGACTGCTCCGCGATCTCACGATCAAATGGTTCTGTAGTACTTATGACACCCGTGACGGGATCAATGGTGAAATACTGATGGTCCGATTTCTGAACGATGGAGTAAGTGATCTAAAAAGAAAAACAAAAATCTTATTGATGTGGTATGTCCAGAAATGCATGCTAATAAGATGCATGAACTGTATGATAGACATCACAAGCTAGGTGTACCCTAACCTTAACTCTTACTAAATCACTAATAATTCTGTTAAACATGAAGTCATATGAAAATGACAAAAAGTTCTGTCTTATACACAGTACTCAAACTCGGGGCTAGGTTTATTTTTGGACATAAATGACACATCTTTCAGATTTTTCTAGCGTACAACACCAGTCACTGAACTGATTTTCATGTTTTTTTTTTTTTTCAGCTTGAGAAAAGATTCTGGGATCGTCCTTGTTAAACGAGAAGAACAGATCAAATAGTATTAATTCAAACTCTTTGAAACTTAACGACGACGTGAAAGTATATTGTCTATCTATAGACTGGAGGAGTCGGACAAGGTGACTCCTGCAAGAAAGGAAAAGGGTTTGAAAGTCCATCGTACACGCATGCTCTGTTTTAAGAGTAACTCCTCTTAAGTTATCCTTAGATCAATCGAATGCAGATCGTAGGAAAGCGTTGTAAACAAAAGTGACTTCCTGATGAAAGCGGTGTTATCAGTTATCAAGGGGAGCAGCCGTGTGGTAACCCCTCGTGGAAAACGATGACATGACTATGACATAATACCCAAACCGTGGCGCGCTAAAATAAAAAAAAATTGTCAACGTTGTATATTATAGTATTTCACTACGAGGTCACTCTTATTAAAGGGGAAGTATCATGGGGATTTGATCTCTTTTGTTAAAAATGGTGAAATAAGACCTTCACTTTGCTACAAAATAATTCTAGAGCAACTAGAGGAGAGAAATCAACTCAGTTCTTGAAAGGAACAACTCGTACACTGTTCTAGCGCATTTTGGAAACAAAAATAAGAAAAACTTGAAAAACATTAGCCTAACATTTTTCAAGTTTCAATCCATTCCGACCTACTCTGTCTCTAGCCAGAGGCACTAATCGACAGTTTTATTACACTGGGGTGATAATTTATAACAAAACTAGACAATTATTTTTTTTGTTTCTGTTGACAGACAAACATTTTAGGGTTTTAAAATGACATCAAATTATCGTGATACTTCCCCTTTAATGTTGGCTTCTAATACCAGCCAGGGGTCTTGTTGCTGCCGGCATTGATCATGACTAGTCTTCAATAAGATAAAATGTCAGTGAAACAATGCGTGTATTGGGCATGGTGGTACAGAAAAGCATGAATGAAATAAAATAATTCCCTTAGTTATCTTCTCTTGGCAAGTTACTCATACATTACCTCAGCCGCTGAACCTCCGTCGGCGTCATCGGCGCGAACATGAATGACTGGCGTACCTGCAGGCGAATTCTCGAGAACTCTGCCGTCGTAACTTTCCGTTCGGAAAATTGGCGAGTTGTCATTTAAATCTTTGACTTCGATCTCAACAAGGCAAGTAGAGAACAGTTGATCACTCTCGCGAGCTCGGAACTGCATTCGATATATCTCGCCCATTTCGTGATCGAACGATTTCCCTCCTGAAAGGATTCTTCCGTTTGTGGGCTCGATATGGAAATACTCAGAGGCATCTGCCCAAGTCCACATAGGAATGTATCTTAAATCTTTGTTATTCATAGAATTTGCCACGAGTTGTACAATGAACGTATCTGCCAACAAATAAAGAAGATAAATATACTATTTAGAATTACACAGAGTAGCCGTTCTTAAAATTACCACAGTGTTTCTAGATCTAGCAAGATTTTGTGGAACGATGAAGAGTCGCAGTTTGCTTTACTTATATTTCAAATGCGGATCTGGAGATCAAGCAACAGAAACAACGGCTAACGAGAGCAACAACAACAACAACAACAACAATAACAATAACAATAACAATAACAATAACAATAACAATAACAATAACAATAACAATAACAATAACAATAACAATAACAATAACAATAACAATAACAATAACAATAACAATAACAATAACAATAACAACAATAACAAAAACAACAGGAAACAAAACAAAACAAAACAAAAGATAGCAAACACTGACCCAATCAAAATGTGTCAGTGAAAGTAAAATTGATATTTCCACGTGGCAAGTCGACCTTTCAGCAGATCATTGGTCGATTACATTTTTGCACTTCCCTTTCCCTTATATTATTACCCTGGAATGACGGCGTATTTCATCGAGAAGAAAACTGAATGAACTTGGCTTAAACCCAGTCGCAAACCTGCCATCACAACTCCCAAAATGTAGTGAACGACAGTGAGGCTCCATGGGAAACTATATGAAAAACTTCAGGATCAACAGTTATGGAGGACACAATTATAGAGATTAAGCACCACGTTTACGACAAACGACAAGCGTAAGACTCGCATTCATGTTTTCTAGAAAAATATGAGTACATAGATGACAATAGTTTAAAATAATCCTGGCCTTTGGAGCTAACCGGAAACTACTCAAATTTACTGAGAAACTGACAACAGCGAGTGCTTAATGTAGGCTAAACATGGTCACGTGGTAATTTCTGCCGTTTGCCGCAAACGTGGTGCTTAGTCTCTCTAACGTAGGTAAATCTAGGATCAGGGTATGTTGGCGAGAAGTGTTCTCCCTGGTAAACCTCCACGACCACTAAGTTAATATGAAGTAATAAAACTGATGAAAACGCCTTCCATACATAATTAGACTTTATTATGTGTGCCATTAATTTTGATTATCTTCGCTCTGGTGAAAGGTTAACACTCAAAACGTCAGCACTCGAATCTCTTTGCGGTGGCCAATTTATCTTTAGTTATCAACTCTGCTGATACACCAAACATTCATTTCTATCCCCCAACGATGCAGCACCGCAGTTTCTTTAGAAACTTACCCTCTTATCCGTTTGGTAAAATCACAGTTATGTGTGACTATAAAGCAGAGAGTATAAGAAGAGAAATTAAGCCGGCTTCCGACATAGCAACCCACGGATTTTTAGGCAAGATTATTCAATGCAATCACTCTGAAGAACAAAAGGGAACGATCCCGGCTGTGAAATATGAATAAAATTATTCAGATTAAGTTATGCATACGCTGTTTGTTAGTCACCGTTAACTTTGCAGGCATACCTGGCTTGCTATTTTCATTTATGCTGCCTCTGAACACTGACTGTGTGAACTTAGGAGGTTGCAGGTCTGTAACAAAAATGCGAATTTTCGTTTCTCGTCTACCGTAATTCGTTTCTCCCACTGTCATAGGCTCTGTATTCGACGCTTCCACGTGATAATTCAGTTCTCCAACGAACGACTTTAATGATACTTTGGTTGATATTACTCCTTTCTCGGAGATATCAAACTTGTCGTTAACTTCGGTGAAGCGGTATGCGACTTTGCTGTTGATTTCTGAATCCAAGTCAAAGGCATGGACCGTCATAATCGAAGTTCCAATGCTTGCGTCTTGCCACACACTTCCTTCGTATTGATGTGTTTTGAAAAAAGGATAATTGTCATTGACGTCTTCGATTGTGACAATGATCTTGCAGTACCTGAGAATATGATAATTCCGCAAAAACATGAGACGCACTACAAGCATTTACTAAATACGAAAATCATATTGTGAGAGTTGATTCGATTGCTAAATCAATACTTTTATAAACTCTTAATAATAAATTCACGAGATAACTGCAGCTGAAAGAAAAAAAACCCACTGATCTCCGTAGACACTGCAAAGACCATCGCGTTATATTTCAACCAAATTTCACATTTATTTGATAACCAGTCATGATCAATACCTGAGGAGTCGCTCAGACGAGCTGCGCCCATGACCTCCATCCTCAGCTTTAATAACAACCGAGTAGCTCGGCGTATTTTCGCGATCAAAGCTCACCGCACTCCGTATCACACCAGTGGTGTTGTCAATCTCAAAGTGTTCATCACCGTGCACAATGCTGTATTCAACTTCCCCGTTTTTCCCACGATCTTTGTCCGTGGCCAGCACCTGTGTCACCCGTTGTCCTGCTGGGAGGTTTTCGGTAACGTTAACATTCTCGCACTTTTGAAACTCAGGCCGATTGTTGTTCTTGTCTTTGATGGAAATAATGAGTTTGGTGTCACTGTAGGATTCTGAATCTCTTGCTCGAATAGTCAAAGTGTATTCCCACGGCTGACTGGGAAGACTTCGTTGTAGGGATATGATACCAGTACTGGAATCTATCTGGAAAGGTCCGCTTCCGGCTACGATAGAGTAAGTTAGAGTCTGGTGATCAGGGTCATGTGCAACCACTGCTCCTAGTCCCTTTCCAACTGTTGCTTCTTCGTCGATGGTAAGTCTGTACTCTGAAAGTTCAAAGTGAGGTTTATTGTCATTTGCGTTTGTCAGTGTGATATTGACCAACGCGAAATCGGATTTGGTATTGTTTATCAAAGTGTCTGAAACCTCAATTTGAAAAACAAGATTTTTCTTGACTTCAAAGTCTAAAGACCTCGTATTGGAAATGACTCCAGTGTCAGGATCAACAGTGAAATGCTCGGGGTCTATGACTGAGTAAAACAAATGTCCTGATGTACACCTGCAGTCCAGGCTACAATCACAGTCTGTAGCACTCACGGTCAATATTGGAGTCCCAACAGCCACGTCTTCTTGTACAGTCGCTTTGTACGATCCTTTCTCAAACACCGGATAATAATCATTAGCATTCAACACTAAGATCTTTACTTTGACGGTAGATGTAAGCCCCATGGGAATTAGTTCCATTGCCTCGACAACCAGGTTATACACTTTAGCTTGAGTTTCGTAGTCCAACAAAAAGTTAAGTTTAATTTCGCCGTTCTCGGCAACTTTAAACTTGTTATCGGAATTGCCTTCCAGAATAGTGTATCCGATCCTGCTTCCAGAAACGCTGACAGCGGAGATCCTCCCGATGACTGTTCCGCCTTTGGCATCTTCCGGTACCTCAAACCTATAGCCATCGTCGTGAAAATCAATGAATCTTGGAGGCAGCTGCCCTACGTCTAATCTCACTTTGACAGGAGTGTTTTGGCGTCGAGGGATTCCGTAATCGAATGAACGTAAGTCTAAATCATATTGATTCTTTGTTAATTCACCGCCAACTTCAATGGTATCATCCAACGGATTGATACCAAATGGAGTGTCAGTAGACATCAGTTGATAACCTGCCAGTCCATTTGGTCCGCTATCCGCATCAGACACTTGTAATTTAAAAGCTGCTGCACCGGCTCGTGAGTTGCCATTGAGCCTTGAGTGTCTCACTTTCATTTCAAATCTGGGGTCGTTATCGTTTACGTCTTCCACGGAAATTTCCACGTCAATGTCATTGGACATCGGACGCGAATTTGTCCAGCCTTGCTCTCTGATCGTCAAAACATACTTGGCTTGTGTTTCAAAGTCTAGCTCTCTTGCTAGTTGAAGTATTCCTTCTCCGTCCACCCTGAAAGGCGAATCCTCTGGGTACAGGATGGACATTTTGCCACCAGGAATGTATCTAGGGATCTCAGCTACTGTTCTTCCAACGCGTGCGTTTTCCGGAACTGTTACAGCCATTGTGGGTTGACCCGAATTATAATTTGCAAAGGCTAGACGCACTGGTGTGGTGACTTTATTAGGAGGATCGGTATTATCTGTAGCTTCTACATTGAACGATAAAGTCGATAGTGGTTCAATTGCCCTTTTGCCTGGTATACTATCTACCAATGACTTCTTTGCGCGAATAATGCCCTCGTTATCAATTAAGAAGAACGCTTCTGCCTCGGGAGACAGCTTGTATTCCATGGATGAATCCTTGTCAAGATCATAGGCTTCTATTTGCGTCACTTCATCGCCTTTGCGGATACCCGCCTCCACTTTCCGATCAATCTGCCCATTAACGGAGTCAATAAAGAACGGACTGTTGTCATTGATGTCTTGAACATTTATAGTGACGCTAACGTCCGCAGCTCGTCCCTTGATGTCGCAAGCTCTGACGTGTAGTTTGTACTGCGAGGACTTCTCATAGTCCAGCTCTTGTGACGTCACTAGATCGCCCGAGAATGGATCAATCTGGATGACCCCATCCTCGTTTCCTGACAGTATTTGGTAAATGACGTATTCAGTTGTGGCTGCAGCCACGGAGACAATCTTATTTCCGGCTTGAAGACCCTCTGTTATGTTAAAACTCAATGATGACTCTGGATATTGTGGGGGACCATCCGGTGGAAACAAATTTACAAGAACCGTCGCTGAATCTTTTTTACTTACATCCTTTTCATTAGAAGCCTCAACAGTGAGAGTAAAACTCTCTTGAGCGACAGACGCTACTGACCGATTGCCGAGCGTGATTAGTCCATTTGTACTGTCTATTACAAATATACCGTCCTTATTTCCCCCTGTAATGTTGTAGTACATCAGACTGTTGACACCACTGTCCAGGTCTGTTGCCGAGGTCTGAATTACACGATCTCCTGGTTGAGCGTTGGCTGGTATTGACACTTGATACGAGGTGGTTGAATATCGTGGTGGGTTATCATTGATATCCAAGACTATGATAATCAGCTTGGTAATATCTGAAAGAAAAGGCGATATTGTAACCTTATTTAAAGTTGTAAGAAAGGCTGTCCTGTGGTGTTTTATAAAAGGGTTATTTTCTAACAACATAATGCACCAAATAAAATCCTGAACTTTTCAAAATAATTGTTTTCAAAGAATTCTCTGTTGCGTACTTTATGGAGGAAAGAAGAGTTTGGTTTGGTTACTGTTTTGGTGCTCTTTTTCCGGGTTGTAGAGGTGGGTGGTGGGTGAGGGGGGAGAGGGGGGGGGGGGGAGTTAGTTGAAATGCTGTCTAATGTCTGACTTTGAATCTGAAAGATGTAACATTTGACTGACCTAACCTGATGCTATACTGCCATTCTAAAACAATACGCTGTACACTATGTTATATAAATTGGTGCCATCCTCGCAATGTTTTTATTATTCCTACCGGCCTTCTGCAGTTCGGGAAGTCCGTTGTCTTGAGCTTTGATATAAAGCACATGCTCAGCAACTTTTTCACGATCCAGCGGTCTCTTAAGTTTGACCATGCCCGAGCTAGGATCTATCGCAAAGACATCCTTGCTTTCATCCATGACTGTTTGTAGAATGGAGTACGTCAAACGGCCATTGTCTCCGTTGTCACCGTCTGTGGCTGTCAGCAGTCTCAAATTTGACTCAACAACTGTATAAGAATAAGAATAGAAAGTGAACTGAGCCGACAGCAGTTGCTTACTCTGTAATTGTATCAAATTTGAAACCAGAGTTAAGTTTGTTCAGTTTTCGATAGCAGTGGCCCATCCTAGCCATCCATAGCCACTGATTTGTGCAAAAACGAAATGCATATGTGCATATTAGTCCTTCTCACGGCCCCATTCTATATTACATCTTGATTATTGTGGGGACTTTCAGCAAAGCTCGCAGGTAACCTAATAAATCATTATTAAAAAATGATTTTTGCCCCAGTCTGCACACTTCCATCCACTGGAAGTACTAGTTTTGTTACGGGTATCCGGTTTTCACTCCACCAAGCAAATTTCTTGGCCAGACATCTGAACTTCATTAATTCATTTCATTAAGTATCCTTTGGGCATCAGGGTGACATGCTTACTTATGTAAGCTATTGATGTAAACGAACTTGCCGTGCATACATTCAACGCATGCGTCGCGGCCAAAATGACGCCCAACAGAATTTAATAGACCTTATTCACTTTGTTGTTTTGTAGCCCCATTACCGATCACGTGACGTTACTCTAGGGAGTAGTCTCTTTTAGAAGTAGTCATATTTACGCTGGCATATATTCTTTACTTGCAAGAAGACAAAGGATCGATTCTCCTGAGAATGCCATACGGTTTTTAATGGGTAATTAGTATATAGAGCGAATAAGGTCTATTGCGTCACGCAAAAAGTCAAAAGATTGCATCCTGAGCTATCCTATCACACAGTCGAGTTTCTTGTCATTTGAATACATTTGTTTTGTTTTAAGCAAGTACTAAAGTTCTGAAAAGAATACTTGGTGTGACTTGTTGGGATGTTTGTTTTGTTATTATGTTTGAAATCGATAACCTGAGTTTTCTATAGCTTCCAATAAGCTGTGTTAGAGCTCGACCTCGATCGACCACCGTGGTACGTGCATCATGGTTAGTAGACGTGGAGGCCAAAACCGTATATTAAAAAACTTTATCTCAGTCTCTGTTCTTTTTAGTTCTAATGTCCTTACGTAAAAGAAAAATTTCTACTTTCAGAACGTTCCAGTTACTGTAACTGTTTTATTTTTTTCTCGCCGTTTTAGGGGTGTTTTCGGTCGTTTTCCAAGTAGAGTGATAAGGTAGGTATATAAAGATTACGTCTCCTCGCGAGGATGGAGTTTTGGGCTGTAGAGAGAAAGATTAATTCGATCAGTTGATGATGGCGGGTTTCATCGAGAAAACCATTTGTAAGAAAACCACCAGGGAATGAGAGTCAGTGACGATTCAATCTCACATAAAACGTGGGGAAGTGTTACGGGGATTTGGTGTCATTTCAAAAAACCCTGAACATTTTTCTATCAACAGAAACCTAAACAAATGGTTCAGTTTAATTTTTGTTGTAAACTACCACTGCAGTGTACTAAAACTGTCGATAAGTGCCTCTGGTCACAGATGGACTGTACTGGAATGAATTACAAGTTGAAAAAGTACCACGTTTTTGTTGGCGTATTGAGCTGGAGCAGATTATGAGTAGGTCCTTCTAAGAAGTCAGTTGATTTCTCTTTCTCGGTGTTCTAGTATTATTTTGTAACTTGGAGAATGTATTGTGGTATCATTTTTACTCGAAAGGTCATAATTCCCATGGCCCTTCCCCTTTGAAAGGTAGACAATTCTTGTGGTCTTTTATCAAGCTTTCTTTAAAATTATTTCATGCTCATTGGGTCATCAACTGCCTTGGTTGCTTTAAGCAGTCTATGGTGAAAAACATTTGGACTTTGATTGGTAGTTGATCATGATAGAGAAGCCAAAATGTCAAAAGTATAAAAGTGGGGGCATAATAAGTTTCAAGTAATTCATTGAAATATCAACAAACCCTTATCCTCGGGAAGCTCAATGACGTAGAGCGACTTCTCAAAAGTAGGAGCATAGTCATTGACGTCAGATATCGTGAGTTTAACAACGGTGGTATCGTTCTTGTTGTGACGGGACACCATTACGGAGAGCTCATACGAGGGCACACTCTCGCGATCCAGAGGTTGGGCCACGCTAATAACACCCAAGTAGTCAATGCAGAACATGTTATCTTGGTTTCCTTGTATGAAGGAGTACTTCAGCAGTGCACTGGAGTCATCATAGTCCGCTTTAATATCCAGCACAGAGGTGCCAACTGGACTGTTTTCACTGATGATCTTAACGTACTCATCTTGTTTGAATGTTGGGGGCTTGCTGGTGTCCAGCACTGTGATTTGAATCGTTGTTGCGCTTTCTTTTCCACCTCCATCCGTGGCTTTTACGACCAGCATATAACTACTTCTATCTGAAAACCTAAAGCCAGACATAGAGCAATGAGGCACAGAGATATACAGATAGACGTTAGAGACCCTAACACAGACAAGGCTTTCTGTTATGGCTAACTAGAACCAAACTCGTGGTGGAGTTGAAAACAGCACTTGTCAGTTTCCCCGTGCCCATGTTCACACTATTGTAGATGACGAATTTTCGTTATCGAGAAGCCTGCATTTTATCACGTTTATCAACTGAATACAGTAAAACGTTTACATACTTGATTTCTTTATTGGTCTTTAGTTCGCCTGTGTTTCTGTTGAGGGAAAATGGTATATTGGTAGAAGGACTGCTAGCAGCTTCATAAATGGTGTACGTTATTTCGCCAGATGTTTCCACGGTGTCCTTGTCTATTGCTGACACCTGTGAAGGGTGACATTCAATTACATACTGAAACATACAGGAAATATTTGTTTTTGGTACCTTCAATTGTTTTGTTGTTTCCTACTGTGATTTCTCACAAACCGGCCATTACTCTGGTAAAGTTACACTAGGGCAAAGTAGACAAAATCCTCAAAGTGTTGAGGTATTCGTTGCATTCAGAGAGCCAGGAAGGAATGGTATGATTTTTGGTGCGATTATCCGCGTTCGTTTTTGCAAAAGCATGGATTTTCTGTTTTGTTTGAGATCGAGAATATAAAACTTGTAAAATGCAACTTGTCAAGGAAGACATGTTCATATTTGGTTGAGTTGCCGCTGCTTATTTTAAGGCATCATTCTTTCAAATGGTAACTTGAACTTTTCTCCAAGTGGTATTTGTCCCCAATATTCTTTTTTGCAATGAGCTTTTGATTCATAGCTAAGAATTTGTGCAAAAACAAACAGACAAACAAACAAACAAACAATACAGTTAACGGTGATTTCGTGAAACTTCTTTGTTTCGTGTCACGAGAAAGTAGACATTTGATTGTGAGACTGCATTTGATTGTAGTAAGCGTTGCCACAGAAAGTTGACAGAAACAAGTCAGTCATTTGCAGTTGAAAACAGGAGCTATGTTGAAGACCTGATTACATAATTTACTTTCTTTGTAAATAGTGGGCGCATAGAAAAAAATCGTTTTAGAGCAAAATTATTGATAGAAATAAAAATGTATGCTTATTCATTCATTTCAGATTTATGCACCTGTACAACTGTAGTAGCGCTTGGTGTATAACTTTCAATGGCGATCTGAACAACAGATTGGTAAAGAAGGAATCTGGGGCTGTTATCATTAACATCCGTCACTGTAACGTCGCCTGAAACGTCGGCTGTTACATCCGGGACATTGTTGGAGGACGGTAAGGTTGCCCGGATGATCAAATTGTAGGACGTTATTGTTTCATAATCCAGTCCCTGTGCTAAGGTAATTGTTCCACTGTCTGGATTGATTTTGAAATTATTTGTTGAACCTCTCCCAACCAAGGAATATTTAATTCCGACATCAGATCCGGAGCGCGAAGCTTTCACAGTAAACACCGTGGAACCAATTGGAGCGTCCTCAGGTAGAGATTTGGAGTAACTTGCACTTTCAAATGTCACAGGAACGAAAAGTGGGTTGATCACAGAGATTTTAAGTGATACTTCACTCTCCTTTGGTTGGTTAGTACCTAGGTGAGAAAAAAAGGAAGTATAAAGATTAGAGGATTGAGTGATCTCACTATGTGCACTGCCATTGCATATATTGTAAGATAAACGTACCTTTGGCTAGCATTGATGATAACCCATCCATAGGAGCTTAAACTGAGATGTAATTTTGTGAATTTCTCACACCAAATAATCATTAACAAAATCTGCTCGTCATAGACAATTTTCCTCATCCACCCTACTATTTATGCTACTGGAGGGATGCACCGATGACTCACAGAATCACTTGCCAGTATTTTCTTTTTAACTCTTACACTGTAATTTTTTTAAGTTATAATTATTTTATTTCAGGACCTCCCTGAAAACCCCCAAGGTGAGCGGAGCCTCCTGACTAAATATTATTATTATTATTTTTATTATTATTAGTAAACATTTTTTTATTTCCTTTGTTTTCAACGCAGAGTGAATATATTTTTTTAATAAATATTTTAATGCTTCACGTTAAACATGTTTATTCATATACCACAACAATTTGGATACGAGAATTTTATGCAATGCTTAAAACAAGAGCAGCAGTGTTTTATCGGGATTTAAAACCACGAGGCGCAGCCGAGTGGTTTTAAACCCGATAAAACACGTGCTGCAAGTTTTTTTGAACGGCTTCAAAGACATTTCTGGAAAAGCGTGTGTCAAGAGAGTTCATAACAATGATGCTTTTGTGAACGTTGGAAATTAGCATACGAGAAAAACATTAAACACCGCATACTAATAAAGAAGAGGTTTTATCGGATATAAAACCACTGCACGTGATGTTTTATCGACCATTTGATAGGTCAATGGGCTTATGAATTATTAATAAGTTTTTTTGCTGAAAATGTACATAATTTTTAGGGGTGCATAGGGTTGTGTTAAGAGTTGGTCATTTTTAATAAAGCTTATATTTATTATTTGAAAAAAGTATTATTATTATTATTATTATTATTATTATCATTATTATTATTATTATTATAGCAATATGCAAACATTTGGATGCTATGTCCCTAAAAACGTACATAGGGCGCGAACGTAGCCTATGACGCCTGTCTAAAACGATGCAGCTCGATATTAATACCTTTGATTAAAAACTCACCAATAGACCAAAAAAAAAAGTTAAAAGTGCTTCTAACTCAAATGTTCCTAAAACCAACTCACTGCTAAAACCAGCGCTGCAACGAATATCACTATAAAAGTCCTAATATCACATCAGAATTTTAAAAGTACGAGCAATTTGTAAACTGTGTGACAGAATCACTTTCTGTATCCGCCTCAGCATCGATCTGGAAACTAAAACTTATTTTCTACTGAAAGAACATGAGATAGTATTCAGAACTAACTTCAGGTCCCTTCAGGCCCCAGTTTATTTAAAGAGTGGATATAGTTTTATCCAGCCCATTGAAAATATTATTTTGAGTACATTTTATCTGCTGGATAACGACTTATCCACTCTTTGAACAACTGCGTCCAAGTTATCAAGGCCGTTGTCGATACTTGGTCACCGCTCCTCTCGTTGACCGATGAGATAATTGTTAATATTACCTATTTCTTTGGCTTTGACCGTGAAGTTGTACAGTGTATTTTGTGGCAAATTGGAGGAAGTGGTACGTAGTATGTCGTGATTGTCTATTCGGAAGCTGTCGAAAGAACGAAAAGAATACAAGAAAGTTAAACAACTTGTAAATAACAAAACATCACTTCGAAATCAGGGCGGGTTTGTCGCGTCGCATTTTCAAGGATGGGTACATGTGCGATTTTGCTCGCGCTGGCGAAACTACGTTTTCGAAAAAATCGCATTACCTTTGCAAGCAAAAATAAAGCTCGTGGAGCCTGTGTTGTTTAGGGTAGAGAGATACTATGGCCGCTGATTAGGTCGTAGAGATCTGTACTTCGTTCAGCTTTTACATAATGTTTTTGAAAAGTTTGGGAAGTTGCTCTTTGATTCTGTTGTGATATCAGGTACAAGTACAAACCTGCTGAGATCCTCTGGTGCACCTCCCGAAAGAAGCTCCAAAACAATTCCAGCACTCCCCTGGGTATCCCTGTCAGAAGCAACAACCTGTAGCAAACTAGTTCCCGTGGGAGTGGTGGTCGGTACCGTCACCCAGTAAGAAGATTGTGAGAACTCAGGGGGGTAGTCATTAGTGTCGGTAATTATTACTGTCACAGATGCCGAGCCAAATAAGTTTCGTTGTTTGTTGTTTGTGACACGGACTTGGAAGTTGAATTCTCGGTCGGGGAGTTGGACAAAGTTTTTAATCACGCGTAACTGACATTCTGAGTTCATGCGCTCGACTCTGAAATGGTCGAGAATTTCCACTTTCGTGATGTCCTCGAGTGTGCAGTCAAAATCAGCCAGACGTTTTCCATCAGTCAAGAAGCGAAACCCGTCGGTATTGTCAACAAGTAGCTTAGTTCCTGCAGCCACATTCTCCTGAGTTGTAATCTCATAACTGTTTTTCCGGAAAATTGGCGGGCCGTCTTCGTTTTCTATCGTCACCCTCACTGTCGTTAAGGCTGCTTTCAGGGAACTTTCACTCTTTGCTTGGACTCGAATATCGTAGCCTTTCTCAATCATGTAGTTGAAAGAAACCTTCACGGAAAACATTCCTATTAAAAAAATAGAACAAAAGGTAAAATTCTACAACCTATCGACATGCGGCAAATTGAAGACAAAATTCGAAAGTAACATTCTTTCCACACGTCTGAGTATATTCTGAAACTTGTTTGCTCTGCTAAAATCGGAGAGCAGAGCTTAGAAAAATCTAGTCCACTCAAAGTAAGTTGACGACGTAAAAAAAAAAGTTACAATCACGTGATATACGCCTGTAAAAAAAATTATAAAAGGTATACAATAGACCGTTTAAGAAGGCCAATCTCGTACCCAGAGTCCTCAGGCCTTTTGGTCAGCGAGTAGGCGCCAGGAGAGACTCTAGAGAATTCGAAAAAAAATTAAATTTTCTGATTGGCTGCTCTGTATAAGCTCCGTCACGGCTTCCATTGTTTTACCGCAAAAATCTTGCGGTCATAAAATTCCAGTACCCCAGAGTCTCTCCTGGCGACCGACCGCTGGCCAAAGAGCCTCAGGACTCTGGGTACGAGATTGCAAGAAGGCTGCAAAGGCATGGCGTTTTTTCGCCTGCATTTCACAACAGCCAAATGAGCACACTGAAATCGCAAGATAGTCAAACTGATTTTAAAAGTGATAAAAAGTGGCATATAATTTAGAAAGCATTACAAAAAGGAAAGTGGGATTTAAATAGGGATGATCAAAGGAAAACATCGTTGGCAAAGACCAAACATGTGAGTCTGCCGGCGAAAGATATTTTCATTTAAAACTATAACTAAATCGATTTGTCACGGTCTTGGTTTCTTAAGGCCTGGTTATTAGTATAGTGACAACCAATTAAATCTCTTATTTATTCCCTGTGCGGGTTAGAACACAACACACACCTGCAACTTTAGTAAAGCCAATCATTTTTAATTATAGCAAAAAAAATAATTATTGACCATTATTTCGTCTCAACAAAATCCCCAGGAAAGATTTCTAGGGCGTAGATTGGTTTTCAACTTGAAGTGACGACTTAAAACCCAATTCAATTTATCATAAAGTAACAAGTCCATGCTTAATCTGTATTGTCTTCTGTAAAACGACAGCTTTGGAAAATAGCCTGGTTCTATTAAATATAAACTGAAACAAATAATTCACTCAAACTCCCTTGTTCTATGAACTATATTTAATTTTAAGTTGATTGGATTAGTGTCTGCGGGTTTTGGAAGTGTAACCAATCGTTTTTGGCGAAGCTCGGAAACGGAAAATGTCTGTTTGCTTGATTACTCTTCACAGATTTGAAATATTTGTCGAATTTCCTTTTGGGAAGGTTGAAAGCCAGACAAGGTCCATTTGAAATAAGTAACTCGGTTAATTAGTCAGTCCTTATCTTGGGCGTCTTCCACCTTAAAGTTACATGTTCGACTCTGCGAGAGGTAAATGTTGCAACACTTGTGGTTCATCTGGCAATTTCCCCAATTTGTCGCAACGAAGTTTCAAAATTCATTCTAAAATTTTCAATTACTTTATGTACGATTTTTAATAAATCTCCTTAAAAACGCAAGCCTCCTCTGGGTATTAATCTTATTCTCCTTTTCGATACTAACAATATTTCATGCCCGTCTTCCGGTAAGCAATCGTCTAGCAATGCAACAAGAAGCCTTGCGTTTAGTCTCCCGCCGGCCCCATAAAAGTCTTACTACCCGAGAGAATTGAACAAGTCTACTGACAAAAGTCCATGATATAGTAAGCCTCTACTTAATTTTTGTATTTGACGATGGCCTTTGATGAACATTAGTTTCATATCCAGACAAGGCGTAAGTCAAGGTGAGTTTGTTAGGTAGAGAGGTCACAAATTATGGCATAACAGGTGAATTCGGACAATTAACCACAAGAAATGTGCTAAAACGGATAAGGCCATGGATAAATTAATTAAGAGACAATTATACAAAAGAAGCCTTGATTGCTGATTCGACATACAGTATCACGGTAGAAACTCTCTTTAATCGAAAAGACAAAAATATCGGAATGAGGTACAATGCGTAAGGTTCAATGATGCCAAAGGAGCCGCCTTAGCCTGCTTTTCGATTCCGTCACCAACTAGTTTTTTGGAATAAAGAACGGGACTATTTGTTATCAATTTTTTTATTTTAATCCCGGGAGGTTATTTCTCGTTTCTTAGGAATACTATTCAGATTTTAGTTTATGAATAAGGCAGCAACAAAAATAATTATTTACACTTACCGGTAACCGGATCAATTTCAAATTTCTCGTCCAGTCCTATGGCTGTTATTGAATATCTCACTGCTCCATTGCTTCCAGTTGCTGCAATGCACAACAAGTTCGGTACCCTGCCCTGTCCTTCTTTCAGAGACACTCCATAAGATGGCTTCTGAAATTTGGGAACTGAATTGCGCGCGCTGGTGACGTTAATTCTCACAATAGCTTTGGATGACTTTCCACCTCCGTCATTTGCTATCACATACAGGAGAAATTCCCTGTCGCCTGTTGCTCGGTCAAGAACTCGCTTTGTCCTTATCACACCAGTATTAGATTCCATTTCAAAAACCGAATCAAAATTTAAAATGTCGTATGTCACCACTGGGTCATCTTTATCTATAGCATGAATAACAGTAACAAACGTCCCCTTAGGGCTCCCCTCAGGAACAGTTGCGTCATAAGCCGGTTTGGTAAAGTCTGGGTAGGCGTCATCTACATTTGTTATGTCAATTGTGAGGTAAAGATGAGAATGGCGTGGAAGTTTCTCTTTGTTTCTCGCCTCTATTATCATATCATAAACTGCATGTGTTTCTCTGTCCAATGGGGAAGCAGTTTTCATCACTCCTGTGGCCTCGTCTACCTCGAAGTACGGCAGCCCAGAACCGGAGATTGCCGAGTACACGACACCTTTACTCGTACTGGAATCGGACATTACCGAAGCTTGAAACACAGATTTCCCGACTTCCGAGTTTTCTGCAACCCTTATAACTTGTATAGGATCACTGAACACAGGATAGGTCTGAGAAAAATCTAAATCTTCAACTTCAATCTTAACCTCAGCTTGCGCTTGTTTTGAAGGGTTTCCCTGATCTTGAACTTTTACCGTCAACGTGTATGTCTGGACATTGAGTTCTTTATTTACTGATAAAACACCGCTGAATGTATCGACGCTAAATTCTCCAGAAGCGCTGACCAATGAATACCGCAGGTCACTGTTGGAGCCTGGAGGATCCTCGTCCACTGCAAAGATGACACCAAGACTTCCCTTTACTGGAAATGACTTGTGAATTGTAAAGTGATATGGTGCATGAGGGAAAAATGGTGCCGTGTTTTCTTTTGAGTCGCTCGGAGATGCAGGGAAGGGAAAATTGAGGATATCTTGAGGTACAGTTATAGTAACAGAAGTTGATGTCTCTTTGCTAGGATTCCCAGCATCACGCGCCACAACAGTCAATTGATGCAAGCGTTGTTCACTCTGGGAGTAGTCCAGCTCGCGAACAAGCGTTATTACTCCTGTAAAAGCATTGATTACGAAAAAATTTGAAAGAGTTTGAAAAAAATAATAAACTTGTCCACTTACTCCCTCGTCTTGATCTGTAGCTTGAACTTTAAACAGTGGCATCATCTTCGGCGTGTCTTCACTTATTGTGCGCTCGTAACTGCTTTTATCAAAGACGGGTGCATGGTCATTCACCTCCTCAATCAATACCCTGATTGTCGTTTGCGCAGTTAATGCCGGGTTCCCCATATCTTCAGCTTCAACTACCAGTGTCATATAGGGCGTAGTTTTGCCTCGCTGTATCGGTTTACTCGTTGCTTTCAATTGCAAAAAGCTTTTCTCACCTACATCTCGTTTTTCCGCCTTTAGATATCCTTTCTCGTTGCCTTTGATGATTTTATAAGCTCGTATCCCCGAGGTATCTCGCTCCTCAGCATGGCACTTTGCCAAACCCATGACAATTGTATTTTCAGGTGAATTTTCCTTAATTGTTCCACGGTACGATTCAAACGCGAATACGGGCGGAAAGTTATTCACGTCCAAAACTTTAACTCTCAGTGTAGTTGCCAATCCTCCGTTTGTCTCCTTTCTTTGTTTTTTAACGATTGTTAAGTCGTACTCGTTCGGTTTTCCTTTCTCGTAAATAAGCGGCTGGACTGTTGTTATAACTCCCAAAGGTGAGACCTTGAATAATAAGACTTTGTCGAGTGAATCTCCTTTCTGAGCGAAGAATAATGTATATTCGTCTCCACCCGTGGGTAGGGGTAGCCTGTCGTAAACTGTGTAACCGCCAGGTTTTCCTTCCGGGACGTTAACTTCAATGAGGTTCCTCCACTGCGCACTTACGTAAAAAGACAAGTGCCAAAAAATCAGAAACACGGCTTTGTTTTTGGATCGGGACATCATTGTTCAGATACAAAGTTTGATTTAAATGCCCCAAAACATGTCATGCAACTCATCCACCGATCTTGTTTGAGGACTTTCCTTTACTCCTTAAAGAAATCAGAAAAAATGCTGTTCCTTCGAATTGCGTCCTCTGAGATTATTTTGCATGACGGGTGATGAAAGTGAAGCAATCGCGTGGGAACTGTTTAACTAACGAATCATTTGATACCGCTGTGCTGGCCGTTTAGTTACACCCCTCTGCGGTTTTTTGTAGCAAAGTGTTTTATCTCCGAAATACTAGTTTCAACCTGCAGACATACGTTTTGCTTCTGTTGTCCGTGTCTGGGTATCCATGTTACGAATTTCGCAATCCGTAATTTAGTTCCCTCCAAATCAAAACACTGACTGGAAATAATTCCGTTAGCTTGGTCGGCATTGTTTATACTCCATCCTCGCTTGTTTGCTGCTAGGATTTGCTACGCAGACACAACGCCCTAGTTTTCCTAACGATGGCAGGTAATTCTTGCTAGTGATTGGTTAATTTTCGTTTGTGAGTGATTTGTGGTGGCTTTTCGCTTGGCAAAAGCGTGTAAACAAAGCAGGTGGAATAGCTTTCCAGACGCAAATAGTCGTGATTCATTTTCAGGCTATAAAGGCCTACGTCCCAGAATTTCTTTATATCAGTAAATTCATAGCATCTTAGTTCACCGAGTAATACGGTTGAACTTTGAATAAATCTATTGCGGTCGATCAAATATGCCAATTGTGTCACCTAATTTAATTCGTTGTCTTTCCCAGGTTTCTTCACCCAATCTCGTTTAATTTAAAGGTTCGCGGCACTTTCTTGTAAATTTGATTAAGACGACTTCTCGTATAATTGTAAAGATTTTCTTTTCCGAAATGGGTTCTTTTAAAAACAGACGGTCAAATATAATCCACTATATTAAACAATTATTGCGGTCATCCACCCCGCTGATACTTTTGTATAATATTATTTCAAGGTTAAATAGCCGACCTTTAAAACGCTCGCCTTCAGCGGGTTAATGCATTTAGTACAAGGTTCAAGGAGGGAAAATGAAAAAGCTAGACGACGATTTTAAGGCCAATCTAAGATTTTATAGGATTGGCATTCATTACTGAAATATTCTTCCTGGTTAAACAACTTTGGTATTGCTTGGAGAAAATAAAGCCACAAAAGTCTTTAGTTAAAATTTAACACAAGCAATAATTGATTCGATAAAAGCGACTGGACTGAGATTTTTCCACCAAATATTTCACTAGATTCCAGTTGTGAATGGTGTGGATTCAAACCAAAAAACATTTGCAGTCAGTAGTCACAACAATAGGCCATTTACGAGTTGGTTTGAACTTCATTATGAAAGCGACGCTTCGTGCATAGTTTTTGACATATTACATGCAAACAAAACAAACTTTCACATGAAAAGTTCTGCACTTAGCACTTAGCCTCGCTTTCATAATGAGATTCAAAGCAACTCGGAAACGGCCTATTTAAAGAAATCATCCACTAATGAAGTGAGATTTCGACGGCATTTCGATAAAATTATTTTAATTTTAAGTAGGAAACCTCTCTGCAATTTATTTGCAAAGCTTTTACGTTAGACAACACAATCAGAACTGGTATCAGCAATTTCTAAATTTTGTAGTCTGACCCCTAAAGGTGAAAAATCTGACAAATTAAAGGTATAATACGTGAATTTCGAGTTTGTTACTGTAATGCTAGTGTTCCGACAGTTTTGCGTGGGTGTTTTAATTCGTTGTTTCTACTAAAATAACACTGTCAAAAAGAACGCGAAACTGATTAAATCCGTCAAAATTAATCCGCAGAAAGGAAGCGTAAATATGTTTTTACACTAGAAATCAATGCGTCCACCCGGATAGATAATAGGGAGCTTAAGCAACGACGACGGCGACGGCAACGACAATGCCGCAAGGCAAAAGGTTCAACGAGCAAAAACAATCGCTCTGTACGTGCGTTTTACATTTTGGTACATTTCTTTGCCGTCCTCTGCAAAACAACAAAGTGAAATGACCACATTTAGGGTTATGTGGAGAACGTGAAAGCACGACAGTGAACTTTTCATTTACCTTCTTTAACTTGTACGACACTCCTACCAATTCGGTTCCCGGATAGTTCGCCATTTTTGTAAAGTTGAGCGAGTTGAAATAATCGCGTAGTAGCATAAATGAAATAAAGTTATATTTTCAGGTGACGTTTCGTTGCCGTTGCCGTCGTCGTTGCTTAAACTCCCTAATGCGTCTGTTACGTTATAAGTCTGGTTATAAAAACGAGTAAAAGACGCAACATTCGTCTAGACGAACTATCTTCCGTTGTGCGTCGTTCAAAACGCACACAACGTCTTTATACTAGAGACGTATAACCAGACGTATAATGTTACAGACCATTAGCCGTCTGGACGGATTATGCACGTCCTTTAGTATAAAAACGGCCAATGTAGCCCACACTTCAGACCCGTAACCAGTTTAGAGGCATCCAAACCAATGAGTTTCCTCAGCAAACAAGTCCAAATTCAACATAATCAAAACTTTTGGAATTTAGCTAAAAACTTTCCATGAAAAATATTTTAGAATGATGTTAAAGAGATTTTCAACTCGTGTGAAACATTCTGCCGATCGTTACGGACATGATGGCTACTAATTAATGTCAGATAACGTATTTTTGTTTAAAAAATTTAAATTGCTGCACGAGATAACTGTTGTAGTTTCTAGTATTCGCTACGTGTTCATCCAGTAACATTAACAGTTGTAAATCTTTGCCCAGGTAGTTTCTTTGCAGTCTACAATATTTGACAATGCCTGAAAGTTTTAATCTCTTGCCGCTCTTATACCAAGTAATACCAAGTACATTTGCTGTTGTAACCAATAGCAGAGAGTCAAGCTTACGATTGAAGTCACTACCCCGCTGCTCATCCGAGAACCGTTACTAAGTAAACAGCTGACGAATGCATTTCGTAATTCGCTTATAAAGAAAATGCGGTGATCGTGAGGTACCTGTAATTCTTACGCTTCTGAGGTGAAATAAATAGAGACGCCCAAGGAAAGCTATGGAGGGCAATCATCATATCATCAATCAGCCCCCTAGAACAGTGGGATTTGGAGTAGAAGATCCCTAATAAAAAATACGCCAGATCGAAAGGGGTTACTCAAAACACAGAAAAGGTGGGGAATAAAGTAGCTTCTCCCCCTGCGCGGTCCCTAACTCAAGCTTTCGATAGAGATCACTCCTTTTGGTGGATAGTACCTATAAAGTTAACAATAAACAATTGGTTTCAGTTCAGAATTCGTTTTTAAAGAAAATGCCGCGATCATTAGGTACCGCCTAGGTCTTATGAGATGCCCGCGGAAAACTGTGGAAAGGATCAGAAATGTTTAAAGTTCTGTATGACTGGGACTGGTACTGAAAACAATTATCAAGTCAGCTGTAGGGAAAGGCCTGGGACCAGAGTCACGAGGTCTTCCTCACAAAAGATGTAATCAGTACTGTTTCTTGACAAAAGTTTATTGTTGTTTTATCAATAGCCTATTAAATAAGTGAATGATCATCGCAGTTGTGTACGCAACTTAAGTATTTACGCAAAGAAAGCCTAAGAAAAAATTCCGGCTTGAGTTTTTGTTTTCAGGCATTTTTTTTCATTTATTCCACATCCATTAGCCTAGTACTGGTAATAATCAAGGATTAGGGGGTGCATTCAATGATCTTGATCCCAGGCTCTCTCTCCTTTGCCAAGTTGGTGACGATGTCATCCGCCCCAAGATCCATTCATTCGTTGAGAAGAAGAAACAGACTAGATTTATGGTTCCCTACTTCCTGTTTTGGACCAGGGCAATGACTGTCTAATATGGAGATTTGAGTGATACTGTACTTGTTGTACAAGTTATTTTTAACATTTTTATTCACTCGTAGGAACCTTGAAATTTATGAGGTACAAGAATTGTAAATGGAAAAATGATAACCTTAATAAAACGGTAAGCTAAATCGAAATGTTAAAAACTGAATACCGTTCATGTACTGCATGTAATTTGGTTGTGAAGAATAAAGAGAGGTACGGGCTTAATAACTTTTTTCCTCTGTGAGGGGGGCCTATTAGAGAGGCTTAATAGAGAGTTTACGGTAAGAAATAATGGACACCCATCCTGGAATTTGCATCGCTTGTGTACGGGTGAACTTATTTTTTGGCAGTTCCTGCAAAATCATATTAACATCAATGAATTACTAATCTGTTATCGTTTTCTTTCTCTCTTGCATTTGCCCTCTGGGTCGTGACTCGGAATTTCTTGTGTGTTATTAAGCAAAGGGTCTTCCTGTGCACTTCCTGCTTTTCTCAGAAATACTATGTTGGGCCGATATCATGAAAGCGAATACTGAAGCTCTAGGATGTTTTGCCGCTGAAAAAACCCATTTTCAGACATTGCTTTCTCGGTCTTCAATAACAGTATTCCAGCTACACTAGCGCAAACAACAACTGGAATTATTACAGGCTTCGACCATCTAGAATGTTCCCTCAAATGAATAACAAGAGACTCTTTATAAACTAGACAAGGAGGACTAAGGCTATGTCTGCACTATACTGGATAGCTCTTGTGCTGGCACCAAAAACATATCGGATAGGGCTTTCGTTCACACAAAACGCCGATTTCGGATCGAATTTTGTGCCGGGGCGATACTGCGCTGCTTAGGTCTTGAAAGTGAATCATCACATTTCGGATAGGTTTTCGTGACACGTTCTTGAGAAGCGTGAACACAGAATCGAACCGAAACGGAAGTGGAAAGATGGCGGCATTGTTGAAGTTTTGGGCCACTTGTGTTCACACCAGGCCAAAATATTTTTCACAACGGCCTAAAAGGCTACCCAGCATAGTGTAGACATAGCCTAAGCATGATCGATACAGGACGCTCTAGAACATTCTTGCGCATTATTTACACTACATCCGACTTTTCCCGGAATTGCTATGTTGGGCCGATATCAAAGCGAACGCTAAGCCTCAAAGATGTTTTGCCGCAAAAAAACTCGTTTTGAAACATTGGTTTCTCGGTTTGAAGTGCCAATTGTTTTGTTATATTTGCATTAAGTTGTCAGAATTCAGTGAATTGATGTAAGGCGGTCGCCTTGATCCAATCAAGTTTGGATGCATAACCACGATTTGACCTTAAGTCTACAGGCCATCACTTAATTCGAGCGACTTTGAACGTGTAACGTGCTTGTTGTTTTTGTCATGGATGAAGATCCTGAGGCTTTACAACTCGTCGGTGACAACAACAGACCAACGGTAGGAGAAGCAGTTTGTTGCTAGCAATATTAGTTAATATTAATCACTGTATTAGTATCTGTAGTTAATCAAGGGCCACCCAGCGGCTTATTTCGGTGGATATCTGTTTATATTTGGATATAGTCGTTAAAAAATCTGCAGTTCCTTCGGCAAAATATCAGCTAAAAATCCCATAATACTGGAAAACCTATTCCTTTCGTTTTCGAAGGGGCAGATATGTCGATAAAATACGTGAAAACGTCAGCTAGCAATGATTTTCGTGAACCAACCGAACAGCAAGTCAATTCGGGGAATAAAATTCCGTTTCCTAGAAACGTTCTGCAACTTTAATTGTTTTTAGCTAAAGCATCCGAAGAGATCAAATGTGTCTTTAAAAGGGCACAAAACGATCTGGGAACACAGGAGACAACATTTGGAGTATTTCGCTTAAAACCTTTTCGCTGGGGTCCCCTGATTGGTGCTTGGTAACC
Source organism: Pavona decussata (assembly GCF_977016875.1). Classification (NCBI taxonomy): domain Eukaryota; kingdom Metazoa; phylum Cnidaria; class Anthozoa; order Scleractinia; family Agariciidae; genus Pavona; species Pavona decussata. The sequence continues at coordinate 890,593 of NW_028145643.1, forward strand.
TTTGCAACTAGCATCAAACACTGATTAAACATCGGTCAGTGTAAAATGCAGACTGCAGACTGCAGACTGCAGACTGGGGGTAAAATGCAGACTAAACTATAAAGACTATCTTTTTAAAGTTACACGTAAAACATTCGAAGTGATTTTGGTCTGTATAGAAAGTTAATAAGAAAGTGTAGAATTCCAAAAAGATACATGTAGCGTTGTAAGCGAAAAATGAATTTGAGGCTTGCGAAAAAAACTTAGGATTTCATTGCGTGACTTTTGGGGACGGCGCCCTACTTCTTCCAATACTTTCAAAAATTATTTCTCCATGAATTCGCTTCGAAATAAAGAGAAAAACCGCTCAACAAGATTTTTAAATGTTTTAGTATTGAAAAAAAAAAATGCATTTGACGATGTGCTTTCGAAATACAGCTGTTTCGACAAAGGTTGTCCAAAATAAGCGTAAAAGCGTACGCGACAATGCCGAAAGGCAGCCTGGGAAATACCCAATAAATACCCAAATACATCCCCAAATACCCAGTAATTTTCAATAAAAGCTCAGAATCCATATTGTCCACCATCTCAAGTCTTCCTTGTACGGTCGAGGCATTATGGATTCTGAGCTTTCATTGAAATTTATCGGGTATTTCCCAAACTACCTTTCGGCAGTGTCGCGTACGCTTTTACGCTTTTTTGGACAACCTTTGTCGAAACAGCTATATATCGGTGAATTTTAAAGTGCGCGGATATTTGGATGCATTTTACTACCGTCCCCCGTGTATTAATTACGTTGTAAACAAACCGAGTACAGAAAACTCAAAAATTCGTATCTCGGTAAATATATGTCCTATCGAGCTCATTTTAATCTCTATAGAAAGCTGAGTAAATCTAGAATTCAAATATGAAAAGATTTCTGTTGCGCAGATAACGAGAAAGGAATTTAGCGCTTGCGAAAAAATCGTAGAAAATGAAAACAGTTCTCGCGGTTTAAAATGAATGAATACTTTCCGGGATACAACCTGCCCAACCGAACAAAATTTAATTTAATTTAGTCTGCATTTTACCCCTGATCTGCAGTGTTCAGTCTGCATTTTACCCCCAGTCTGCAGTTTGCAGTCTGCAGTCTGCAGTCTGCATTTTACACTGACCGGATTGAACATCGCCGGTCAGGCATCAACTAAATTGAATCGAAATACGTTAGACAATTCCCGTTACAAACTTTGTGCATTAAATGTACTTTATTCTCTTGGGTTCCCTGATCAAATTCATTTTTGCACCAACCCCCGATGCGGAGGATGGACTAAGCATCGGAACTAGTCTTGTGGAATCCCCATGAAAGAACTCTTCAGTGGAGATTACATTTATTCAAGTTTTAATCAGGCCGATCTTGCTCTTTTAAAAGTTGTCCTCCCGTAGTCACTCGAGACAACGCGGTTATATCAGCATGCATCTTGTTTCCATTGATCTGTACATAATTTTTAGGATGTAAATCGTGAGAATTTGTTCAAACATTAACATCACGAAATTTACGTTGGTGATAACATCATCTATTCTCATGACGTTTATGCATGTTTGATCAAGTTTTGATGCAGATTCTCTCAACTCTCTTTTTTTACAGCTTTTCACCGCAGTGATCGCTAAACGACTCTTTTATGGTCTTCTGGCTTTTCTTTATATCCTCTTGCAGCTGTTCAGATTGGCATGTTTGGTAATGTTCGCAATATTTGTGGCGGATTGCACGTTATACCACAATTCATCAAGTGTTGACTGCAAGAATTTTACAGTTTATGACGTACCCATGTGTGATGGTTACTGCTGGAAGACTTTATGGCTGACTTGCTCAATTTTAACATCAATCATCTGCATTTTTTTGTTGAATGAGAAGTTCCTGCCTGAATTGAGACCAGTACCATACACTGTGATATTAAAGTGTCTCATTTGGAAGCCATATTTTTGGTCTCTTAACAGTATGACAGTTGCTGTCACTGTATACGACGGCTTGATAATGAAACAAAACCAAGACGCGAGGATCCCCATTGAAATCTTCGTGATTGTCTCCAAGGTTTTCACTTTGTATTTAATATACCAGCTGAATTTTACCTATCCTCCTTCTAAGACGAAGGGCTTTAGCTTTACTTCAAGAGCTTTATATTTCATCAGTCTGTTGATTTTCGTCCTGGACAATCTGTGCAAGGCCTTGGTGTTATCAGCTCAAGTCGCCTTTAAGTTTTACACAATAAACCCCTCTGCACCTAAACCACTGACCATAATTGATCTAATGCTGATGATAATAAACGCTTCCTTGTACTACAGCTTTCTTCAGTTCTTCTGGCTGAAGCTTTTCATAGGTGACAAGGATATACTGACCGTGAATAAACAGAATTTTGTGGACTAACAGGACGATGCGGTTTAAAATTATCAGGCATAAAAGAATTATCACTCTTAAAATAGTATTGCCAACTCATGATTAAGAGAACTGACAATATGATTAGCCACGGAGGATTTAAGTTAGGGGTGGGGTACGCAACCGTTGAATTGGTAAATGAAAGTAAAGGTGGTAGTTATAGCTGACCAGGCACTACAGACTGGCTTTGTAAATTAGCTACACTCGATTGCAAAAACGTTGACACCTGCAAAGCATAAACCGTAAACGATGAGGCCCAATGGCTTTATGGGTATAAGTGTACTAAAGTTATTTGCATATTATTCTATTCTCGTGCGACGGTTGATGACCAAAATTAGTTGCGCGTGGTGAATGATGGAAACTGTACTGTCCAAGCTTTCCTTAAAGTGTCCATGTTGGCCAACGGGGGCCAATTTGAGTGATATACAATTCGCGATTTGCTTAAGTCTAAAACAGGCAGTTAACTTAAGCAATATTTGGTAGAAAATTATTCGGAAGAATTAAGTCAGCACTGTATTTTCTTCTTGCAAAGAATGAGAATGGTAAATTATTGATTATGGAAATGAGGTTATTGTTTAAACACTACCCACAAATCCGTTGGGTCTCATCGTTCACGGTTTATGCTTTTTAGGTGTCAACGTTTTTGCAATCGAGTGTATATTTATTTAGTTTTCATGCCACAATTCTCATTATCTGCTAATTCGAATGGCAGAAAAGATCTTATTTTATTGATGGATGATTGGTATGTATGAAATACATACCAATAAGGTTCTAGCCACAGGATTTGTATCACTCGTGTACGGGCGATCTTGTTTACTCGCAGTTTAAAATCATAGTGACATTTCCCAAACCACTAATCTTTTTATCGTTCGCTCATGTCTCTGAATTTCTTTGTTTACTCTGGTCGTTTATTTTGAGTCTTTCTGTGCATGCGCACTTCCGACTTTTCACGGAAATTTTAATTTAGGCCGCCGGATATGAAAGCGAATGCTGAAGCTCGAAGATGTCTCAAAACTAGCATTGCTTTCTTGGTCTTTTAAAGTGCGATTTGGTTGTTTCAGTTGCATTAGGTTGTCAGAGTTCAGTTATCATTAATAAAATTCAGCTAAGACGGTCGCTTGTTTCAATTGAACACTTAGTGGATGCAAATTCACTGATTTGACCCGACGTCTACAGGCCATCACTTTCGAGCGGCTTTAAAAATGTAACGTGCTTGTGGTTTTTGTCATGGATGAAGATCCTGAGGCTTTACAACTCGTCGGTGACAACAACAGGCCAAGGGTAGGTGAAGCAGTACCAGTTTTGTCGGTCGCAATTAATATTATCACTGTATTGTTATCCGTAGTTAGTGTTTTGCGACTGGCATCGAAATATCGATCAGGCATCAACTCAGTTAAATCGAGTTATCTTAATTCAGACAATTCCCTTTCGAAACTCCATGTAAAGTCCCTACGTCAGATAGACTTAACGACTTAACATCGGCACTAGCTTGTCAGTGTGGAATATGGAAGAACGCTTCAATCGTGTTCAGTGGTGGTCACATTTGTATCAAAGAAAATGCTGATTACAATTTTGTTCTTTTAAAGGTTGTCTCCTCGGAGTCTAGCCTCCAGAGACGCGCCTTGGTTCATTTACGTGAATATCTGTCCTGATGACAGTCGACAGTCTTAGAAATTCAGATTAACTGTGATGGAAAACTAAATTATCGTTGGTGAAATGTTACTTCTGTCAGAATGTCGTGGCAGGGAAAATGAATCCCTTTCGTTTTCGAAGCGAGAAAAACAGTTTCTAGTGCAAAATAAAGCAAGCTAAGATTTCCGGAAAGCCAAAAGTGGCGCATAAATTCGGGGGAAGCACCTAAACAATCCTGGCCAACAGACCTGTGTATAAACAGAATTTTGTGGACGCTTCAGGATGAAAGAGTACATACAGGACGATGCGGTTTAAAATTGTGAGACAAGATCAATTATCAGGCTAAAATTCAGTAGCCGACTGACTCATGACTAACTGGCTATATAACTGGTGGGATTTAAGTTTTGGAGTGGAGTTGGCTACCGCTGAATTTATAAACATTTTCATTAGTTGCTTAATTAAATTCAGTATATTGTAAATGGAAATCCTAATGAAATAAAATAAATATAAATAAAATAAGAGGCTCGGTAGGCTTATGTTCTACAGATCTTGTCAATACGCTATGTTAGCTTTTTATGCCACGATCCTCATTATCTGGGGCCAGTTGTTCAAAGGCCGCATAACGTTATCCCGTGGATAAGTCACTATCCGACAGTTTCAATCTGGGAAAAGATTTCAGTATTTCCTCTTGTACAAGCGAATATGCACACTCTAACCACAGTTAAGTTTGGGAGTGTACGAAAATCGTGGACAACGTTGACCGTGAAGTATATTTTAGACCCTGAATAGTGCCTTATCCAGCGGATAAAGTTATCCGGCTTTTAAACAACTGGGGCCTGAACTACTTACAGTTGTCTGACTGATCGATAATTAAAATAATTTTCCATTCTTTTCTCGTTTTTATGCTTGTTTTATGATGAATGGAATTGTAAATATTTAAAAATTTTAGTTGTCTTTTGTTTATCGTAGCATACCTGTAAACTAGCTCACAGCTATCTGAGCTGTATTTTTAGATTAGCGTACTGACCACGTTAATTACGTTGTTGTTGTTGTTGTTGTTGCGAAAACAAAAAAAAACCTGCGACGCAAAAGTTTTTATTAAAAACTAGATCATTGTATAATGAAATTCCAGGGATTTGATTGGCTTAGCGGCCATGATAGATGAGCCATTATACCATGCCCGAGAAATAGAGACCATTAAATTGTCTTCTGTTTGTTCTTGTAGAGCGAGATTAGCAAGATCCAGCAATATTTATTGATTGTTTTTAATAAGGCAATTGTTCCATTCGGACTTGTTGGATATGAGATGATTATCGCCAGGTCGAAGCTTCGCGCATTGTTGGCTATCTATCATCTCATATCCAACGCTCGCTCATGAAATAATTGTTAATTATTATTATTAAGATTCTTTTATTTATTTATTTATTTATTTATTTATTTATTTACTTTTATAATGACAATACTTACAATACTTATTACTAAACTTACAGTACTAGTAAAATTTATTATACATACTACAATACAATACTTACACAACTTACAGTACTACCACTGAATATTTACAGGTACTTACAATATTCACAATGGAGTAATCCTTAGTGACAGAAAAAGTTGCAAAATAATTGTTAATTATACACCGGCCATGCCGGAGAAAAAACGGCCATTAAATCGACTTGTTCCCTTTTTCTTTCAAAATGATATCAGTGAGATGTAGCAATACTTCTTGTGATTAATGAAATAATTATCCCGCTCGCCCTGGTTGGACATAAGATGATTTATAGCCAAGTCACTAGCCGCAATGGCAACTAGCGGGTTCCGGGGACATCTAGGCTCCCTCGCAGCTGTTTTAGTGTCGTCAGGCAACGCTCCCTAAAACAGCTGCGAGGGATCGATTTTTGTACCGGGGCGATGCTGCGCTGCTTAGGTCTTGAAAGTGAATCGTCACATTTCGAATAGGTTTTCGTGACACTTAATTCTTGAGCCGTGTGTGAACAGATACTCGAACCGAAATGGAAGTCTACGATGAGGAGCGAGGATTGGATTCTGGTGGAAAGATGATTTGGCGGCGGTTATGGACCACTTCTGTTCACACCAGGCTGGAGTATTTTTCACAACGGCATAACTCCTGTTATCCTACATAGTGAATAAATAGCCTAACCATGACACAGGACACTCTAGAACGTTCTTAAGCATTATTTACACTACATCCGACTTAGCCTACCTTAGGGGACTCGTATTACCTCCTCCACACTATGCGAGTCCCCTAAAAACGACTGCGTGGGGGCTACATCCGACTTTTCCCGGAAATCTATGTTGGGCTGATATCAAAGCAAACGCTAAACCTCAAAGATCTTTTGCAGCAAAGAACTCGTTCTGAAACATTGATTTCTCGTATATTTGCATTAAGTTGTCAGAATTCAGTGAATTGATGCTAAGGCGGTCGCCTTGATCCAATTGAATATTGGATGCATAACCACGATTCGACGTTAAGTCTTTAGGTCATCACTTAATTCGAACTGCTTTGAGCGTGTAACGTGCTTGTTGTTTTTGTCATGGATGAAGATCCTGAGGCTGTGCAACTCGCCGGTGACAACAACAGACCAACGGTAGGTGAAGCAATTTGTTGTTAGCAATATTAATCACTGTATTCGTATCTATAGTTAGTCGAAGGCCACCCTGCAGCGGCTGATTTCGGTGGATACCTGTTCAGATTCGGGTATAGTCGTTAAAATATCTGCAGTTTCTTCGGCAAATTGTCGGCTAAAAATCCCATAACACTGGAAAACCAATTCCTTTCGTTTTGGAAGGGGCAGATATGTCGATAAAATACGTTAAAACGCCAGCTAGCAATGATTTTCATAAACCAACAACAGCAAGTCAATTCGAGGAATAAAATCCCGTTTCCTCAGAAACGTTCTGCAACTTTAATTTTCAGCTAAAGCATTCGAAGAGATCAATCTGTATAAGTTTACACAAATATGTTTTTACAAGGCCACAAAAGACCTGGGAACACAGGAGATAACATTTTGAGAATTTCGCTAAAAAGCTTCTCGTTGGGGTCCGCTGGTTAGTGCTTAGGTAACTCAATATGCAACTAGCATCAAACACTGATTGAATATCGCCGGTCAGACATAAACTAACTTGAATCTACATAACTAAGACAATTCCCGTTAAAAACTTTATGCATGTAATGTACGTTTTTCTCTGGTTCTCTGATTATAACCATTTTTGTACCGACCCCCGATGCGGGGAATGGACTAAACATCGGAACTGAGTCTTGTGGAATCCCCGCAATGAAAGAACTCTTCAGAGGAGATAACATTTATGCAAGTTTTATTCTGGCTTAATTAAATTAAGCCTCATTTGTCTTCTCGTAGTCATTCGAGACAATGTAGTTATATCAGCATACACCTTCTCTCCACTGATCTCTACATAATTTTTATGATGTAAGTTGTGAGAATTTGTTCAAACGCTAACATCACGAAGTTACCTTTGTTGATAACATCATCTATTCTCATAAAAAGGAAATTTTTTTGGTGTTTGTGTGTGTGCGTGTGTGCGGGTGATGCATTAGTATTGTAAGTAGTGTAAGCATTGTAATTATTATTAGTCCGGTGAGCATTGAAAGAATGGTATTGTTAGTATAGCTAGTATTGTTAGTAGTGCAAGTATAGTGAATATTGTTAGTAGTATTTAGTATTATTAGAAGTGTTTAGTACTGTAAACATTTAATATATGTCTGTAAGGCAAATGGAAAAAAAATCGTCTATTCTAATGACGTTTATATTTGATCAAGTTTTGATGCAGATTCTCTCAATTCTCTTTTTTGACAGCTTTGCACCGCAGTGATTGCCGAACGACTTTTTTATGGTCTTCTGGCTTTTCTTTATATCCTCTTCCAGCTGTTTAGATTGGCATGTTTGGTAATGTTTGCAATATTTGAGGCGGATTGCACGTTATACCACAATTCATCAAGTGTTGACTGCAAGAATTTTGCACTTTATGATGTACCCATGTGTGATGGTTACTGCTGGAAGACTTTATGGCTGACTAGCTCAATTTTAACATCAATCATCTGCATTTTTTTGTTGAATGAGAAGTTCCTGCCTGAATTGAGACCAGTACCATACACTTCGATTTTAAAGTGTCTCATTGGCAAACCATATTTTTGGTCTCTTAACTGCATGACAGTTGCTGCCATTTTAGACGACAGCTTGATAATGTATCAAAACAAAGACGCGAGGATCCCCATTGAATGTCTCGTGATCTTCTCCAAGGTTTGGACTTTGTGTTTAATATACCAGCTGAACTTTACCTTTCCTCCTTCTAGGGCGAAGCATTTCCGCACTACTTCAAGAGCTCTATATTGTCTCACTTTATCGATTTTCGCCCTGGACAATTTGTGCAAGGCCTTGATGGAATCAACTCAAGTAGCATTTAAGTTTTACACAGTGAACCACGACGCATCTAAACCGCTGGTCATAATTGATGTAATGTTGATGTTAATAGAGGTTTCCTTGTACTACAGCTTTGTTCAGTTCTTCTGGCTGAAGCTTTTCATAGGTGACAAGGATATACTGACTGTGAATAAACAGAATTTTGTGGACTTACAGGATGATGCGGTTTGATATTGTTTGACATAAAAGAATTATTACTCCAAAACGAGTACTCCCATATATTGTCAAACAACAGTTTTGTTAACAATACTTAACAATACTATACTTGATGAGATAATGGTTACACATTTATTAGTTACCCCTAACAGGGAAGGGGAAGGGAGTAAAGGACCCATTGGAATCCTTGGAATGTTCAACATATATATTTTATAGACTTGTCCTTTTTTAGCAATTATTGAATGAAGTTTTTTTGCAAGCTAGTATTGTAAAGTTTTTCCTCTGTTTGTTTATCAGTGAAAATAACTATAAACGATATGATTCACTGGGAAGTATAATTTTTATGCTTAAACCTGCTGGCTACCACAAATTTCTTGTTAATATTTACCAGTAATAATAATAATAATAATAATAATAATAATAATAATAATAATAATAATAATAATAATAATAATAATAATAATATAAAAATTTATATAGTGCAACTTTCCATTAAAGATGATCAAGTGCATTTAAAATATGTGAAAGGATAACAGAAAAAGAATAAATATATAATTCTTACAGTCTTCTTTTTGGTGATTTTTTTATTGAATATCCACTCTTGCAATAACTGTGTTTACAATCTAATAATAGCAATAATAATAATAATAATAATAATAATAATAATAATAATAATAATAATAATAATAATAATAATAATAATAACTAATTATAATAATAATAATAATAATTAATGATGATGATTATTATTATTATCATCATCGTAGAGAATTAATATTTTGCCTGTTTAAATGAATTAAAAAGGGAAACATTTTTAAAGTGGGTAATTGGTTTTAGTGTTCTTTGTGTTAAACTTATTTAAATAATTACATAAAGAAATGATAGGAGGGGTCGTTTTCACCAAATTATTCAGTAAAATCCATCCACTGCCAAAATAATTATGTTAGTAAATTTTCGAATTACAAGTGGAGTGTTTGACAAGGATATATGATGAAAGTGCTCGCTTTCTGCACAAGGCTGTGCAAGCATCATCTGCAGGTCATATGCCACACAAACTGGGGGTACTTGGCTTCCATGTTCATGTACAACAGGTACACTTGCAGAAGAATGAAATCGAGCAAATCAGTGACCTCCTGTATCTCCTCAATAATAGCGTCCCAATTGAACCCTTTAAGGAAGACTTGGTGTTCTTCCTTATAACATAATTATAACACGGAAGGTCACACCACTGCTCATCTATTTTTTATTTGCCAACAACTAGTTCTTTCACACTTTGCAACAGCATCATTGCTTTGGCCTTTCAACAGGAATATTTGTCTGCAAGGGAACCTACAGTTTCCTTGTCTCATAATTCTTCAATAGAGCATTAATGTACAGCACATCTACAGAGTACAATTAAACTAACATTTACCTTTAAATTTTTGCCATCTTAATTTTAAACTCAGTGTACATTATAATTATGTTTAGTTATATAAAAACTCTAAGCAATATAACAACTTTTGTATATTTTTAAGATTGAGGGGGCTTAAAATTCATAAGCCTCATGGTTTCTTTTATTGAGCCACTTAAGTTTTTATTTATTTGTTTGTCTGTGTACGTGTGGGAAATAAATAAATGTAAAGATATTTAAGGTACTTCTGCATTTCGAAGTCCAGCTTCAGGCTTCGGTATTTTCTACCTGTTTTTTGAATGGTCAAGATGAGTGGCTCTTCACTGTCACAATGTGTTGACTTTCTTGCAGAGGAGATGGTTGCAAGTAACAGACAACAAGTCTTTATTCTCTGCATTCGTGTCTGTAGTTAGTCAAGGGCCACCCAACGGCTTATTTCGGTGGATACTGATCTGTTCAGATTCGGATATAGTTGTCAAAAAAATCTTCAGTTTCCTCGGCAAAATATTAGCTGAAAATCTCGTAACACTGGAAAACTAATTTTTTTTCGTTTTTGAAGGGGCAGATATGTCGTTAAAATGCGTAAAAACGTCAGCTAGCAATGATTTTCGAAAAACTCACAACGGCAATTTAATTCGGGGAATAAAATTCCGTTTCCTAGAAACGTTCTGCAACTTTAATTTTCAGCTAAAGCATCAGAAGAAATCAATCTGTATTAGCTTACAAAAATATGTCTTTAACAGGCCACACAGGAGACAACAATTTGAGCATTTCACTTAAACCTTCTATTGTGGTCCCCTGCCTAGTTATTTCTGAGGTAACTTTTGCAACTAGCATCAAACACCGGTCGAATATGTCAATTTTTAAGCAAAAATTAGTTAAAATTTCAGGGGTCAAAGGGTTAACTTGAGCCTGAATAAAACTTGAATAAATGTAATCTTCACTGAAGAGTTCTTTCATGGGGATTCCACAAGACTAGTTCCGATGTTTAGTCCATCCTCCGCATTGGGAGTCGGTGCAAAAATAATTATAATCAGGGAACCAGAGAAAAACGTATATTTAATGCATAAAGTTTGTAACGGGAATTGTCTAAGTTATTTCGATTACATTTACATGTAAGCCTCTTTTTCTTTTAAAAGTTGTCTTCCCGCAGACAACGCAGTTATATCAGCATACATCTTCTATCCACCGATCTCTACATAATTTTTATGATGAAAGTTGCGAGAATTTGTTCAAACGCTAACATCACGAAATTTACCTTTAGTGATAACATCATCTATTCTCATGACGTTTATGCATGTTTGATCAAGTTTTGATGCAGATTCTCATAACTCTCTTCTTTTACAGCTTTGCACCGCAGTGATTGCCAAACGACTTTTTTATGGTCTTCTGGCTTTTCTTTGTATCCTCTTCCAGCTGTTCAGATTGGCATGTTTTGTAATGTTTGCAATATTTGAGGCAGATTGCACGTTATACCACGATTCATCAAGTGTTGTCTGCAAGAATTTTACAGTTTATGACGTACCCATGTGTGATGGTTACTGCTGGAAGACTTTATGGCTGACTTGCTCAATACTTACATCATTCTTCTGCATTTGTTTGTTGAATCAGTTTGTCCTGCCTGAATTGAGACCAGTGGGATGTACTGTAGTATTAAAGTGTCTCATTTGCAAGCCATATTTTTGGTCTTTTAACATCACAACAGTTGTTGTCATTGCATACGACGGCTTGATAATGAAACAAAACCAAGACGCGAGGATCCCCATTGAAATCTTCGTGATTGTCTCCAAGGTTTTCACTTTGTATTTAATATACCAGCTGAATTTTACCTATCCTCCTTCTAAGACAAAGGGCTTTAGCTTTACTTCAAGAGCTTTATATTTTATCACTCTGTTGATTTTCGTCCTGGACAATCTGTGCAAGGCCTTGGCGGTATCAGCTGCAGTAGCATTTAAGGTTTACACAGTAAACCCCACTGCGCCTAAACCACTGACCATAATTGATCTAATGCTGATGGTAATAAACGCTTCCTTGTACTACAGCTTTCTTCAGTTCTATTGGCTGAAGCTTTTCATAGGTGACAAGAACATACTGAGTATGTATAAACAGAACTTAGCGGACACTTCAGGGGTAAGAGAACACTGTATACCAGACGAGGATCTAGACGGAGGGGAGGGAGGGTCCGGACCTCCTCCCCCACACCCCCAAACCTGAGCTTTTATTATTTTTGTTATTGAAATAGTGTTTTCCAGGGGTGATGCAGGTTTTGTTTTTAAATTTTTACAACTAAACGATCGCAATGAGTATTATTATGTGACAACAACAACAAAACCAAAACAAAAACAAAAAAGAACTTGTGTGGCACCTCTCTCTCTCTCTCATTTCGACTAAAGCCTACAACTTTATGTCAAGCGTGTTGATATGCTTCAATTGATACTGCAGCTTCAACCTGCTTTCACCGTCCTCGCTTCTTTCAGAGTTGGAAAGTGCCAATACTTTTAGAAACAGCTAATGTCAAGTTCATCATAACCAAGAAATCTCATCGAGTATCTGAAATTATAATGCTGAGAGGTTAGATATCCAAAGATAAGGGTCTTACCTACAACTGTTTTCACACCGACTCCCCGTCAGTTCTGTTGAAGCTGAGCAATGATTTTTCAGTTTACAAAGAATCAAGTCGTAATGATCTTCGAAACAGGATGTTCGAAGAGCGCCTGTCGGGAGTTACTTCAATGCACATTCATCGCGACGTTGACTTCATTTAATATTGATGACATTTGGGCCGAGTTTACATCTAATGCAAGCACAAGAGAAAAATGTTTCACACCTCTGTGTGACTAGAACTCTGTGACATTTGACATTTAAAGGTAAAGTACACTTGAAGATATTATATTAGCTGTGAAAGTTTCTACAGTAAATCTAATGTTAAGTTTGGACCCCATCATTCTCAAACTTAGTAGTCCCGACTCATGATTAAGAATATTAGCTAGGCAGGATTTATGTTTGGGGTGGGGTAGGCGACCGCTGAACTGGTAAATAAAAGTAAAGATGGTTGTTATAGCCGGCCAGTTACCGCAGACTGGCTTTGTAAATAAGTTATGTTTATTTAGTTTCATGCCACAGTCCTCATTATCTGCTATTACCACTACTTACAGTTGAACCTGACATTAATAATTAATAAGAAATTAATATTTGTATGGCGCAAATTAACATGTGCATATGATCAAATGCGCATAAAGTTCTTATTTTATAGACGGCTGATTTGCAAAGAATAACACTCAGCGATGCGATGAGACTCCCCGTTCCCCTTCATTCAATGTTACTTTGAAGGCCGGATGATGACCCAGCCTATTTTCAGCGGTGGACCAAACGTCGCTTGGAAATATAAGTTCTCGTTACTTGTACTACTTCACAATTATTTCAATTCGTTCAACTTGTAAATTGTGGCTGAACTATCCAGTAATAGAAATGGTGGGAACGGCGTTCAAGTTGAGACAGAGAATGAAAAATTTAACCCCTGAACCCTTGAATTTGGTAGGGTTCACGTTTTCGTTTGGCCGAGGACGGCGAAGAAATGAGCCAAAATTTAAAACGCACTTTCAGGGCCTTTGTTTTTCTCATTAAAGGGGCAGTGTCACCTATTTTAATGTTACTTTGAGTGGCCAAAAAACATACTTCAATCGATGGAATCGTTAAAATAATGGTTCAGTTTTGTTAACAATAACACTATGAGTGCAGAGAAACTAGTTTTAGTTATGTTTGGCTGCGAATGGCTCGGATGGAAATGGATTGCAACTTGAAAAAATTGGCCAGTTTTTTCAAGTTCTTCTGGTATATTTTAGAGAAATCACCAAAAAACCAATGATAGTTAGTTCTTCCTTGTAGAAATCCCTTAAGGTTTTTTCCCCCGGTTTTCTAAAGCAATTTCATGTTAACAAAGACGTTGCCATCCCCGTAGTAGCTTCTTAAACTCCCTAATGCCTTGTGGAGGGGGGAGGGGTGAGTTGTTGATGGATCACTATAGCAGTCGAATTTGTAGGTCGGTGATACGTTTCTTAACAGTTTTGTCCAAGATTGTAGTTCCAGTTCAATAACTAGGATACTAAAACAATGTTTGTTTAGTTGCTTTGTTCCTTTTATTATTTGTTCATTCCTTTGTATATTGTTTGATAGTTTATTAGTTCTTTAATCATACACGCAAAACAATTTAATGACGGGAATCGCGCACTGAGTCTCACCGTAATGAGCTCAAAAACACCACGTTACGTTATTTTGTGCAGCATGATTATAGTACAAAATTACTTGACTAAGAATGGCGACGCATATCCTAAAAGTAGCTAGGTGTATTAATTGGGGGTTATATGCTAATTAAAAGGCTGGATAAACAATCAGTTTATCACCTTTTGTCGTGAGTACATGCCTTAAACACCACGTTAATGGTCTTCAATGAATACCTGTTACAAGTCTCTGGCAAAGGATATGCAATATAGATCTTAGTCTGACAAATAGCTTCCTTCTACCTACTAATTGTTATTTTCGTAATATTTTTACCGTAAATTACCGATATTTTTTGATGTTATTTATCACGTTATAAAACAGATGTCACAAGCAATGTACATTGTTTTCATTATTTTGGCATTGTTTGCACGGATGTAGTTTTGAAGGCTAATTTGAATTCTCGTTTGACTTGGTGTCTTGTTAATGTACTCCACTTCAGAGAAATCGTGCAGGTTAGTTCTTTGCTGAATTTTGAATTTTTGTTTGCTAGAGCTTGCTGAGCCACGTCATTTTAAAAGCTGAAGTTGTTTAATTGATTTAATTATTTTTGCCACACAAAGAAATTACAAGACACAATAAAATAATTTAAATTAAATTACAAAGAAAACGTGGTGAGGAGACCGAGAAGAAACTAGAGAACTTATGCGTGATTCGGCCTCCCGATTAAACTAAGTTGACTACAAATGATTAATTAAGCTACTTACATGGCACAAGAAATTAAATTAATAAGCTTGAAAACCAGGTGTTTTTCATAGTTTTTAGTTATCGATTTCTTAATGGCTTAAATTAAATTATAGGTGATGATTTCGCTGTCAAGGGAATTATAAAATTTGGGTCCTTGGAAAAAGATAGAAAATTTCTTAATATTTGTACGACAGTAAGGTACTATCAGGCATGAAAGTTTCTAGATTGTGGGTGTGAAATTGGTTGCTGTTTGTTAGCTCAAACAATAAACGAACACTATCTTTAGTGATACGAAGTTCAATAAAGTTCACGCTATCGATTCATCTTGCTGTTGAAGTGTGACTTTGTTTGCTTGGCGATGCGTATTGTTCTCAATTTTCTATCAGTCCTCAAATCTCGTAAGCAGAAAATTTGTGACTTTGTTCTGTGAACGGTAGTGATGTTAAAGATTCACATTAGTGGAGAGCGACCTCTTGCAATCAGATCAGAGATAGAAATTAACTACTAAGAATTCCTGACTATTAAATTTACTTAGTTCCGTCTAATGCAAAATGAATCATGAATCCGCTTTCTTTGACGTAAGCGCCGGGTAGTCCGTTCCTTCCATTGTTTATCTACCGGTCCTGATTTCAGTGATTTTTTTTCTAAAATTAAAATCTAATGCCATTCAGGTGACAAAATGTCTTTGTATATTGCATTGTTTGGGGTAGTTTGCATTAGGATTATTAGACCCTTAATAAGCCACTCCCAGTGAACTCAAGGCTGCTTTATTTAAAGTTATGTTACGGTTCAGTTGCAACGGTTGAATCGTTTGCTGTACCTCCGCTTACTTTGTAATTTACATTCAGTATATCTCGTCAGTACCTACGTTGTAACTTTATATTTAACATATGGCTTATCGCAGTGGTTATATGCTGTAACTCAGTTTATTCCGCATATCTCTTTATTCCGCATATCTCTGAACCTGTTTGTATTAAAACCCGATTGCTTGCGGCGGCTGCGTCCATGAGTTATTATGTTGTTTGTGTTTATACATATAACAGCAATATTTTATATTCGGCTGAGCGAAGCGATAGAGAATAGAAGGCTTATTCTTTTGTCTCAAATGTTAAACAATATAGTTGTCCATTTGGGATGTGACTGGATGAACCGTCAAACTGTTTGTCTTTATTTGATGACAGCTAATTCACTTTCCTTCAGGAGGCTCGGGACAATTGTCTTTTTCAATCATGAGAAAGGCCCATATTGTTTCACTGAAAAATCGTTTAATGTCCCGTGGAGTAGTAGACTCGCACTATAAGTCATTTATCCAAATTTCGTGCGTGAAGTGAAATACAAAGTTGTTGTTGAACAAGAAAGAGTGAAAGATGTCGGTCGACCTGATTGCAACCATACCAAGCTTTCTTTGGTTGCTCAGCTTGTTATTTATCATTACAGCGCTTATTTACTGGATGGGTGTCTCAAACTATTCTCTGATAAGTCATGTCCGTCTACCGGGACCGAAACCTTGGCCTTATGTTGGGAACCTCTTCGACGCCATGTACAAACATGGCGGCTTGCACAAAGCTTTTATGGCGTATAACAAGGAATACGGCAAGGTTTACAAGATGTACCTGGGTAGGGATCCTATCATAGTTGTCTCAGATGTAGAGATGCTCAAGCAGATTTTGGTGACGGATTTTGAGAAATTCAGAAACAGGCCAGAGTTTATCAGCGGGAATGCTCCACTTAACAAAGGATTGTTCGGTGCAAGAGATAACGACTGGAAGCGCGCTCGTTCAATTTTGACCCCGACATTCAGTGCGTCCAAACTGAAGGAGATCGTACCCATCATCGAAGAGGCAATCGAAATTCTGCTGCCAAAGTTCGAACAGTTTGCAAAGGAAGGTTGGTGTCAAAACTGTCTTATTCCGTTCCTTATGTGTAAAGTACGGTAGCTGAAATTGGATGCTTACCGGTCATTTCGCTACAAAGTGACTCGTTTCGCAACACCGCAGTTTAGTCGATTCGCTACATTTTAAAATTGACATATTCTCTAATATTTGAGCTCAATTTCATGTATTCCTGACGCTAATAGTGTGAGATACAGAAACAGCTCAGATAATTTTTCACACGAGCTCACTTTAAGAATGAAAAATAATCCCAGTTTTTACTTAACGATGGAGCGAAACGATACCAAAGGATACCAACTGGAAGCCCATCAGATGGTTTCGGTGAAACATCCACCCAAAACTGCTTTTAACCCCGTCTGAGTACCCTATTTTTTGTAGTGAAATGTCACATCCATTGGAGCTTTATAAAATTGATGCTTAAGCAGCCTTAAAATGGTCTTGAGACCCAGATAACTTTGTTTCAAGTATTTTGCATGGCTTTTCTCGTTGGACGGCTACTGAGGTATTTCGAGGTCATATATCTATGAATGCGACTGACCCAAACCTCGCTCAACCAAGACTAAAACAAGATGCCCCTCTAATGGCATTACACGGAATGCTTAATGTAGCCCCAATTATTCCCCATTGTATGTTTCGTAGATATTTAAAAAATATCCTCCCTTGGCCATTGAAATAATTGTCTGAATGGTTTTATTCAGATATATTGCGTGATACTTATCGTTGTGTTACTAGGAATCATACCAGAAATAACTATGCAATAACGTCATGACCCCGCTGAACTGGTCTGGCCTCCTCTAGCTCTAATCCGTCGCGTTGATCATTCGATCTGTTTTTTAAAGCGGATTTTCTTTACTGTGAACTCTCCCAATTTCCGCCGTTTCAACTGTCGAGTACTACCTAGAAGTTATTATTTCGATTTACTGCTTGAAAAAGGTTGGTTTTCTCTCTGAAAACGGCAGATCCGGAGTCTTAAATTCAGACACGTGGCCGCCATTGAACGAAAACAACTTTTCCAAATGATGATTTGCTTTGACGTCACACAAGTAGAGATGAGTGGGTCCCCTCCCTCGTGATATACGCGCAGATTATGGAGTTTGATTGGGCCGCTTTTGTTCAAGACAATCAAAACAATAGATCCCTTCTGGGAGAGGGAAGAATTTAATCTAGTTTTAATGAATAAATCAAATGATAATTTGACGTCACACAGAAGTGATGAGTGGGTCCCCTCTCTCGTGATATGTGCCTGAAAAATAGATTTTGATTGGGTCGCTTCTGTTGAAGACAATCAGAACAAAATATCCTTACTAGGGGAGGACAGAGTTTAATGCATAAATTAATGTGCACATTTGCGACACCGATGAAAAAAAAGATACCCGACCGAAACCTAGACACGTCATGCCCTGCGGGCATTCCGTGTAAAAATAGGTAAAGTGTACAAATAAAAATCTCAAAATAAGAACGCCCCCGCACCAAACACGTTAGGCTACAGACAACCTTGTTAAATTGATATGATGTCGATGTCAGTTTCACCAGAAAAATATGTTTTTTTAGAAAACTGCATCGCAGCTATTGTTTCTAAACCTGTGTTAGTTTAAGTACACCATCACAGATTCTCCTGGGGCCAGATTTGGGAAGGGCTTCCAAGGGCAGTGATAACTCTGAAAGAAAACGGCTGCAAATATGATTTAGACGGTGGAACGCTACACCATGATTCTCGAGAAGATTCCTGAGCGTCTACTGGCTCAGTATCACTGGTGGTTAAACGACATGAAGCATCAAGAATACCTCGAAACCTTGAAAGACTGGGTCTCTGTGGAAGCGGCGTACCAAATTCAAGCCACCGAGAAAAAGCATGGAATTGCACTTAAGGACGGTGCCTACTAATACCGAAGTATTTTTGTCCGGTTTATGACTTTGCGGGAAAAGCAGATCTCAGCAAGGGCTATTGAAATCCAAAAAGAAAATTGGGGGTAACCATGCATTTTTCAAATTATTTCTGAAAAATGCATGGTTGCCCCCAATTTTCTTATGAGATACCAAAAGCATTTGCTAAGTTCTGCTTTATCCGTATAGTTTTAAACCGCGCAAAAATAATCCGGTATTAGTAGGCACCACCTATAGGAAACCCGGTATCTCGAGATGCGCAGAACGTATGCGCAATAACAATAGTAGGCACCGTCCTTAATAACCAGGTTGAACGACAAAGAAATAGAAGGAACCCTCAAAGCTTCTTCGGTCAAAGCGGTGGGAGTAAATATCAAGAAGTGTTACACATGTACCGGCAGGTAACCATCCGTTGTGGAAATGTGATGCGTTTTGGAAACTATCCAACGAGGAGAACGACTAAACAATTTGGACTTTCCTTGGAAAATCTTGTTCAAGGAGCAAACAGTGCAACGTTAAAGGGTGCAGAGGAAACCATCACCATCTACTTAACTATGACAAGATGCCACCGGTCGAATCTCGCTTACTACCAGAAGCAGAACCGTACGTTAATTGTCCGACCACACCCATCCAGATACAGAACATAGTTGGTGAAAGATCAGACTGAAGTAACCATGCAGGGGAATAGTGCTCAAAGTTCAGTTACCTTGGAAACGTACGAAGAACACGAGTGACAACAGGAAGTGACACTTCGAACAGTCACGATTATCTTAAAGAATGGATCAAGAAGAGTCCTCGTAAACTGCCTGTTAGACAAAGGGAGCGATACAACCTACGTTAATGAAAACGTCGTGGAAGAACTTGGTCTAGGAGGAAAGAAATAACAGATTACAGTCAAGGTTGCAAATGATCAGAGTATTCGTTTCCTCTTAGGGACTGTCAAGATTGGCCTGGAGAGTACTGACAGTCGCGACGAAACGGAGACAGCAATCAAAACGTCAGACAGGACCTGCAGCGGTTTGAAAGCTGTAAACTGGGTGAGGATCCAAGACAAGTGGAATCACTTAAGAAGAATTCCATTCTTAAAGCAAGGAGGCAAGAGGAAACCAAATTCACTTCCTTCTTGGAGCAGACCATTTCGAAGTTGACGTACTCAATGAAGGAAGTAACGGGACGACCGACTACAGGAATACGAAGATGGGATAGTCACTGTTCGGCTCATAGCATCCAAGACTCGCTTGGCGCCGGTAAAAGCTATCAGCATTCCAATGCTTGTACTCATGGGGGCTCTTATCGGAATGACACTGACCAAGCAAGGTGGCCCTGCGCTCGATATCACAACTGATGGAGTCACTTACGGGGTGGACAGCGTAAATGTGGGATCTGGATTCGGGGACAGAGCCTGGAATACAAGCCCTTTGTCGCTCACAGGGCCGGTGAGATTCACGAACAGTCCAACCCCGAGCAATGGCGCTATGTCCCAGGCCATGAAAATCCAGCAGTCCTTTGCACCAGGGGAATAACCGCACGCGAGTTAGCCGTGAGTGAAAGATGGTGGAACGGGCCAGAATTTCAACATTGCCCAGAAGCAGAATGACCAAACTGTAAATTTGACAAACCGTCCCGCGAAGCAATGAAGTAGCTAAAATCCGCGCCGAGACCGAACAACGAGGCTTCAACGAGTTTCAACGCCATTCACCAGGTGCCCGCTGAAAACGAAGCCGACGCGCGCAAGACTAAAGACAACGACTGGCGTCTAGATCCCAAAAGATACTTCAAGTGGTATACAGCTAAGTTGAAAGGGGAGCCAGAGTTCGGACTGTGACTAATGCGCGTGAGAAGCTGGGAGCAACGATTCATCAACATT
Organism: Pavona decussata; assembly: GCF_977016875.1. Lineage (NCBI taxonomy): Eukaryota > Metazoa > Cnidaria > Anthozoa > Scleractinia > Agariciidae > Pavona > Pavona decussata. The sequence continues at coordinate 911,222 of NW_028145643.1, forward strand.
TCCGGAGACCGCTGAATCAAAGAGAACTGGGGAAGCTTACCGCTGCTGAATTGCAAACGATAGAAGGAAAATCATCAAGGAAGCATAAAGAAATGCATTCGAAGCTGAAATCCGTGCCTTGGAAAACAATCAGCCCCTGCCGCGAAGCCGTTTTCTTTTACCGTTGACGCCAGTTTTACCATGAAAATGACGGACATCGTATGGGCGTTAACTACACCATAAAGCGCATTCGAGAAAAATTCTTGGTTATTTACGTTCGTCAGGAAGTTAAACAAACAAACAAAGATTGCAGTGAGTGTGTCAGACGTTTCAAGGTGCAGCCAGTCCAGCAGCAAATGGCTCCCGTTGCCACACATACGTCTTCAGATGACAACAAGACCCTTCACGAATTGCGCAGTGGAATTCGCCGGTCCATACCTTCCAGTTAAAGGGCGTGGAAGGACTCGGTGCACACGATACCTATGCTTGTTTCTATTCCTGCAGACCCACTGTTGCATTTGTAAATGACTACCTAACTAGAGACCGGACTTTCCTGAATGCCTTTCTGTGAATGGCAGCACCGAGAGGATGGCCGACAAAGGTCCGGCAATCGGACCAATTTCGTTGGAGCAGAGAAGATCAAAGAGTAGGTCAGCCAGCAAGACCACGATCAAATTCAACCTATGACGTCCAATCATGGTGTAGACTGGCATTTTAATCCTCCAGTAGCTCCACATTTCGGTGGAGTTTTCGAAGGCATGATCAAGTCAGCAAAACGGGACATCTCCAGCGTCCTTAAGGTTACCGGATACCTTCGAGAGTCGTTTTTTTGCCAAAAAAAATTTGAGGCCAAATTAGACATTACTAGTCTCGCTTCATTTTCAAAAAAAAAATATTACAAATCTTGAGGCGTGCGTGAATTATCAACAAGAAACTTTTTTCAAGTGAAATTCTATCACCCGCCAGAGTGCTATAAGCCAATTAAAATGTGTCAGCGTCAGGGCTTCCCGTGATGTTTTTCGCGGTAAAACATCCGGAGTCGTTCATTTCATGTCGCCTCTCTTCCTTTTGTTTACACGTGCAACTTGTGATTTATTCACACCAAGTTTTCGCTTCTGTTCGTTTTGCGTATCGTGTATGGCGAAATATAAGAAAGAAAAGAGTCCGTGGTTGAAAACTAAGAAGAAAACTGGTCCTAAGAAAAAGAAGAAGAAAGTTTCCGATGAAGGATGGCGAAAAACTCTTGCCGAAACCGCATAAGCGCGTAGCGCATAAGCCCAGGCACAATAATCGATATATCGAGTTTTTTGAGGCCCTTTCCCTCCCCACATATTGCGCTCAACGCTGGCCTCCAGGTTGCGGGTGAAAATATCTCCATCAAACCTGCAAAGCAGAAAAACTCGGATATTGAACTGCAAGCTTGCGACGGCAATTTTTCACATGGATAATGGTATATATAAATAGTCCTTCAACGTATCCCAGTGATCGCATTTCTGCCTGCAGCTGTTCTTCTGGATCGATGGGGCTCACCGTAAAGGCCACTGCAGTTTTCCTTTTCTTCGAAGAATTTTTTCTCCCCGGCATTTCGCAAGGAAATCCGAGAAATTCTGACTGGTAATAGAACTGTAGTCACGCACTCAACTATTTTCCGGCGCGACACCAGTAATCTCAGGGGACTGAGCAGTAGGTCTCCTGTAATTCTATTGGCTTTCGACGTTGGCGGCATCCACAGTGTTGAAATATGGCGCAGCAAGGGCGTGACCTTTAGAAGCGCAAAAAACCTACTTTGTTTTTACGCGAGTGTGCTTTCTCTAAAGTAATATATATGGTACATGGATTTGACGGATTGCCTTGAAATTTGACCCGAAGATTCCCAAGACACCGAGCAAAAAAAAACTGCGTGAGGGATTTCCGTTTTGTAAAATTGATTTCCCGCAATGGCCTTCGTCGTAAAACGTATCGGTGAGTTTTTGATCATCAAAATTGACAGTAAAATTACGAAGCAACCAATAGGAATATCGAAAAAGCCTCACACCGTTTTGAAGATTAATGCCTTGTGACGGATATGATGCAGTAGTTTTGATTCATCGGTCGAATTCCATACCTGATAAATTCGCTCAAAGAGGCATCAGTCGTTTTGGGCTTTTGGGACGCACTCTCCTTAGGGCTAGAAAAAATCAAAGCGAAATAATTTTTACGGGATAGTACATTTCATTAGCATTGTACTGATATAAAGTTTATGGTTGTTGCATTTAAGACAGCGAGCAAACATTTTTTTCGCGAAGGACACCCGTAAAGGTATCCGGTAACCTTAAAGAAGCCGATATCAACGATGAAGAGTTACAAACTACGTTTGTTGGGGTTGAAAGTCTAATGAATTCGAGGCCGCTCACCGTCTTTAGCGGGGACCCCAATTCCGAGCTATTGGTTATACCGAATCATTTTCTTATTGGCCAGATGGGCGGTGATTTCATCCCTGGAAGCGTTGATACAGCGGCAATCAATCCGCAGAGGCGCTGGAGACGAGTGCAAGAGTTGATCCGGCGGGTATGGCGGCGATGGATGAAGGAGTACCTCCCAAATATTAGTTCCCGGCGCAGGTGGTTCTCTCCTGCGGTTGATCTTAAAGTCGGAGCTGTCGTCATGGTGATCGATCCAAACACAGCCAGGCGAGAATGGACAGTTGGGAGAATCGAATGCACGTACCCAGGGCGCGATGATCTCGTGAGGGTAGTTGACGTGCGAGTTGGAGACAAGGTCCTCAAGAGGCCAATCTCAAGAATTTCCCCCCTAGAAATCGCAAGCTGTGATAAATGAACATTGACTTCGTTAACACTGAATACAATGTTGCATTTGGTGTGTTTTGTAAGCGAATTTCAAGTTAAACCCCTTCAATTACGTTTAAGAGGTTTTCAGTTAACGTGACAGATAATGCGTGACTCTCGTTTACTTATTAACTTGTTAAGTGAGACCGAAAAAACTTTGTACCCGTGCTTAGAACGGAGATCGTCAAGACAAACGTAGATCGTGAATGTTTTAATCGTGTTAAAATAAAAGCAATAGTTGGAAGTGAATTATTCGTGTGTTGGATCGAAAACCCGTACCGTACCGTTAACAAAACTGTGTAACATGCTCACATATTAACCATGGCAATTCCTTTCTTGTATTTTAGAAAAGAGCGTGGACGTTTCCAAAGCCTATAGTCAGTTCTAGCTTGATGTCATTCTTTCTGTTGGTTTTGGACTCAAAACGGACATTCAAACCAATCCAGATCCAGAGCTGAAGGAGAAGCTTCTATCAGTGTTCTACGTGCCAGTGTATATTCGAGCGTTGTCTATGTTTCCTCTCTTTCGCCAAGTGCGGAAAATCTTCCATTTGAATCCCCTTCAGCATGTCTCGTATATGGCAAAACTGGCAAAAGAGGTTCTGAACTTAAGTAGAAGAGGCTTATCAGGACGGAGAGACCTGGTACAACTCATGTTAGAGGTAGAGGAGGTTAATGACAACGAAGTCAGGCAAATGACAGATGAAGAAATCATTGGTCAGTGTATTGTGTTCTTCGCGGCGGGCTCGGATACAACCGGGGCTACTCTAGCTTTCACAGCTTACTACCTCGCCCATCATCCGGATGTACAGGAGAAACTGCTCCGTGAAATAGATGACGCAGTCAGGTCTCGCGGGGATGAGTCAACGTATAAATTCGTGCAAAGCCTTGAATATCTTGAGCGAGTGATCTGTGAAGTGCTTCGCCTTGCCACAGTTGGCTATGTGAATGTTCGTGAGTGTATGGAGACGTGTGTAATCGGAGGAGTGGATTTTCCTGCTGGGGTCAGCGTATATATTCCATCATTTGTCATTCACCGCAATCCTGAGTTTTGGCCTGAGGTAAAGAAATTTAACTGAAGGCAAAATATCACCGAAGTAGTCGTTTTTTTCTTCTTGCCACATCCCGGGTGTGCCTATGCGTGAGGTATTGGCCAAAGCGCTGGGCTGTGTGGTCTGATCGTTGCTTTCAGATGGTTTTTACAAATACAGAGGTTACCGTATTTTGCTTGGTTTATAACTATGCGTGAAAAGATGATCCATACCAAGGGGTATTGAAATCCAAAAAGAAAATTGAGTGTAACTACGCATATTGCGGAGACAATCAAACAGTAATAATCCGTTTAAAAAGCTTAAAAAATACATTACAATGAATAAATAATAAAGCAAGGAATATTCGATCTATGTCAATCAGCCATATCTTCACATAAGATCACTGTAAAAAAATCTGTTATATGTGACAATTTTTTTTAACTTGAAGCTTAATTATTTGTGAAAAATGAGTGGCTACGCCCAATTTTCTCTTTGGATATCAATATCCCGTCGTAAGACCGTCTTTTCCTACATAGTCATAAGCCGCACAAAAATATCTTTGAATTCGTAGGCATCGGCGTTAAAATCTCAGTTCCGAGATGCGTAGAAGGTATGGGAAGTAAACAGAGGCACCGTCATTGATGATAAATCAAACATCCCGTATACCTTCGAGAAGTAAATTGTCGGAAGTAGACGAAGTATCAGTCAGCACTAATATTGATTGTAATCCATCCTTTTAATCATGGAAAAGGTTCCCTGGATTTTACCAGCTAGCTCCATACTTAATTATGCTAATTATGTGTGTTATTGTTGTTTTGCAGCCTGAAAAATTTGACCCAGACCGCTTCCTTCCAGAACTGATCAGCGAGCGGCCAGCGTTCTCGTACTTGCCATTCGGCCTGGGACCTAAACAATGCATTGGAATCAGATTGGCTCAATTAGAGCTTAAGATGGTACTGGTTAAAATTCTGCAGAAGGTGAAATTTGAGAAGAGAATGGATAGCACTGAAAAACTGGAGTTTCGTGCGGCCACCATCCTACAACCACGTGGCCCTGTTGCCATCAAAGTCGTGGCGCGATTACGTGATAAGGACAACAACAACTAGAACTCTTGCTCATACTGGCAGTACAAATAATTGCGCGTGTGTTATAAATTCTCGACCCCATAGCTTTCTGACTAGACTGCAATGCAAAAAAGATAAGGATTCTGGGATCAAGAATATTACTCAGTACTGTTTGTGAAAATACACACTTTTGTAGCGTTTAGAACATATGACCAAGCCCAATTTCGTATAATATCAGAGCTGATACACCGCTTACCGCTTTGCCAGGCTAATGGATAGTAAGGTATTGTGATTAGAATGTGTTATCAGCCTTTCGTTGATGTATCACTGTAGCGGTGGAATTTGTAGATCGACAAAACGTTTCTTAACAGTTTTGTTCAAGAATGTGGTTCCAGTTCAGAATACCGAGGATACGAGAACAGTGTTTGGTTAGTGGCTTTGTCCCTTTTATTATTCCTTTGGATATTGTTTGATAGTTTATTATTTCTTTTATCATATACGCAAAACAATTTAATGACGGGGATCGCGTACTAAGTCTGACCATAATTAGCTCAAAAACGCCACGTTGCATTATTTTGTGCAACACGATTATAGTGCAAAATTACCTACGTATGGCGACGCATATCCTAAAAATAGCTAGGCGTGAAAATTGGAGCTGTATACTAATTAAAAAAGAGTTTGGACAAAGTGTTTTTGTCACCTTTTGTCGTGAGTATACATGCCTTAAACACCGCTTTTTAAAATGGACTTTAATGGACACTTGTTACAAGTATCTGGCAAAGGATATGCACTGATAAAGATCTTAGTCTGACAAATAACTTCCCGTTACATGCTAATTGTTATTTTCGTAATATTTTAACTGTAAATTACCGACATTATGAATGTTATTTATCACGGTATAAAACAGATGTCACAAGCAATGTACTTTACTTTGGTGTTGTTTGCATGGCTGTAGTTTTGAAGGATAGGTTGAATTCCCGGTTCACGGTTGGCTTCGCCTTGTTGATGTACCTCACTTCAGAGAGGTCTTGCAGGTTAGTTCTTTGTTGAATGATTACTTTGCTGAACTTTCATTCACTAGAACTTGCTGAGTCATGTCACTCTTCAGTTAAGCTGAAGCTGTATCAACAAACTGAATAAACGAATGTTAATACGATGCTCCACAAAGTTGACAATATCATTCCACCTTGTTTTCTTATGTGTGTCTTTGTTTGTTTGCCTGGAGGTGTATATTGTTCTCAATCTGCAGTTGATTTCCTATCGGTCCTCAAATCCCCTTAGCAGAACAGTTTTGACTTTGTTCTGTGAAGAAAGTTTTGTTAAATTCACATTAAGTGGAGAGCGACCTCTTGGAACAAGATCAGAACGTAAGAAACAACTGAGTATTCTTGACCATTAAATTCACTTAATTCCGTCTAATGCCAAATGGATAATACCTTGTTTAACGTTTGACCTTCCATTGTTTATCTACCACCCTGATTTGAGTGATTTATGTTCTGAAATTAAAATCTAATGCCACATTGTTTGGGAAAATTCGCATTGGATTTATTTGACCCATTACAAGCCACTCCTTGGGAATATCACATGCACCACTTCACGACGACCAGTTATACTTGAGGCTGCTTTATTCACGGTTATTTTAGGGTTCTGTGTGTAGATATTTTACGCCTATTTTTCCACTTGTATCGGGATTACATTGTTTTCTCTACCTCCCCTTACCTTGTAATATTCATTCAGTATAACTCGTTAGTACTTACGTTATGAATTACATTTAGGTTACTCTAGTGCTTATATTGTTACTTTTAATTCGCATTTGGCTCGTCTCAGTGGTTATGTTGTAACTTTTATTTCGCACATCTCTCTGCCTGTTTGCAATAAACTCGATTGCTTACGGCTCCTTCCATGACTTATTATGTTGTTTGTGTTCATACTTATAATAGAAATATTTTCTGTTCAGCTCAGTGAAGCGAAAGAGAGTAGAAGACTTATTGATATTCTTTTGTTTCAGATGTTAGACAAAATAATTGTCCATTTGGGATATGTGGTTGAATGAACCGTCAAACTATTGTCAACATTTGATTGCAGCAGCTAATTCACTTTCCTCCAGGAAGTTCGCTTTCATAGGTTAGCCTCGCTTTCATATTGAGGTTCAAAGCAACTCGGAAATTGTCTATTGTTATAGGCCTCGCTTATATAGGTATGCTTCTAGAATGTTCCGTCAAATGAATTACAAGAGAATATTTATAAACTAGCAGTTCTCATTGAGAAGTGAGTGCTGCCGTTTAAGGTGTTTTTGAATGCAAATACGACAATGGGAATTTTAACAAAAATATAACTTATTTTATTTGCAAAATAACATGGTTACACGTATGTTCTTTGCGTATAACATTAACAAGTAACTATTAGTGTTCCTAAGGCTTTTTGTTGGGATTATGCTTGTAGCAATTGCTAAAAGTGGTAAAGAAAAATATTGATTAACGAAAACGGAAGGCGTATTAAACGAATAACAATGTCTAACGCAACATGTAATAATAAGGGCTTTTTAACTGATTCTTAGAACGATTAGTAACACTTTCTTTTGTCTATCTAGCGCAACGTGGAAATAAACTAAATACTTGGCGATCTCCATGACATGAGATGTCATCGATATTTGTTTGTGTCCATAAATCGACGGAATTCGATCGATTGAAAAGCAAAGCTGCACGTGACATAAATGCACACTGTCGGCCTCTAGAAAGCTCACTGAAAGCTTCATGACCTTGATGAATGCTTCCTCGAATAGAAGTAATCATAATAGATCAGCAAAGAGTGCCAAAACTCACTCGTAAACAGCGAAACCTTGACTCTGATCAACTGTATTTATATCTTGCTGCGAGCACATGCGATTTTCCGCTGAGCGAGCACGATTTTCCGCTGAGCAAGCACATGTCAATTTTTCTTATAAGACAGCTGCTGATTGGCTAGAATTGGCTGCGCCATAAACAGGATTTCTGATTGGCTGTTTCTTAATGCGAACGATGATTCGAACGGTCGAACCAAACCGTCGAACCAAAATTTCTCGATGGCTTCAAGAATATGAAGGCTGCCTATTGGCAGCAACTAGACAAGGACGACTAACGTTATGTCTGCACTATACCGTATAGCTCTTGTGCTGCACCAAAAACATATCGGATAGGCTTTCGCTCACACACAAAACGCCGATTTCGGATCGATTTTTGTGCCGGGGCGATGCTGCGCTGCTTAGGTCTTGAAAGAGAATCGTCACATTTCGGATAGGTTTTACGTGACACTTTCTTGAGTAGCCGCACCCTGGGTACCAGAGGTTTTCTCGCGTGCGACGAGGAGCATTTGTTGTTTTCGGCGGAAGGTCAAAGACACGCGCGGCGAATTCACGCGGTCACTTTGAAGACTCGAAACAAGAAACCGCGCATGAAAAGCCTCTGGCACCCAGGGTAGAATAAACGAAACGGAAGTCAACAACGAGGAGCGAAGATTGGATTCTAGTGGAAAGATGGCGGCATTATTCAAGTTTTGGGCCACTTCTGTTCACACCAGGCCGGAGTATTTTTCACAATGGCATAAAAGGCTATCCAGCATAGTGTAGACATAGCCTAAGCATGATCGATACATACAGGACGCTCTGGAACATTCTTAAGCATTATTTACACTACATCCGACTTTTCCAGGAAATGGACCGATATCAAAGCGAACGCTCAACCTCAAAGATGCTTTGCCGCAAAAAGACTCGTTTTGAAACATTTGTTTCTCGGTTTGAAGTGCAAATTTGTTGTTATATTTGCATCAAGTTACCTGAATTCAGTGAATTGATGCTAAGGTGGTCGCCTTGATCCAATTGGAGTTTGTTTATTGTGCGTATCAATTCCAAGCCCGAGTCAAGTTCGAGTCACGAGTCAAGTTCGAGTCAGGTTCCGCTTCTTCTCAGTGTTTTCTTTTTCCTTTTGCTTCGTTTTTGTCTTTATCAAAGGTTGTGATTATGAATCTTGCTTTCATAATGATGTACCAACTGATGTAGGAAGCATTAAACATGAACGAGATATTATTGTCAATGCGATCGCGAGAATTTAAAATTGGTACCAAATTAACCACAGTCCTCATTCATTCTCGCCATCTATAATTTCCCTGAAGGGGTTTGTCCAATGTTGATGGTGATTAAAGCTTCAGTCACTATGCCTTGTGAAACCCATGAGTTGGGAAAATTAAAAATTTCTGTGGCCGTCTACATTTGCCCGCGCAGGGTAACCCACCATTTTCTCAGTCGTGGAAATGGGATCTCTGCTTCAGGTGTATGCAGCTACAGGTCTTAATCTTCCTAGGAAATTCATGAACACTAAGGGATGTCCTATATATCTTCCACAGTAGCAGCGAGTGGCTCTAGCGAAGTCGATAACGAAAAATGTTGCAAGCCTGCAAGTTAATTTTTTCCGTTTACCACTAGCACATCATTATATAAAGAGAGTAACAACCAGAAGACCTAAGAAGAAGGGAAAATAAGAGAAAAATAAAAGTTGGACCCTGACTCGAACTTGTCTCGTGACTCGAACTTGACTCGGGCTCGAGTTTGACTCGTGCTACGAGTAAGCTAATCCAATTGAACATGTTGATGCAAATCCACTGATTTGACCCGAAGTTAGCTACAGGCCATCACTTCATTCGAGCAGCTTCGAACGTGTAACGTGCTTGTGGGTTTTGTCATGGATGAAGATCCTGAGGCTGCACCACTCGTCGGTGTCAACAACAGGCCAAGGGTAGGTGAAGCAGATTTTTGTTAGCAATATGAATCAATCACCCAGCGGCTTATTTCGGTGGAAATCTGTTCAGATTCGGATATAGTCGTTAAAAGCTGCAGTTTCTTCGGAGAAATGTAAGCTGAAAATCCCATAACACTGGAAAACCAATTCCTTTTGTTTTCAAAGGGGCAGATGTCGTTAAAATGCGTAAAAAACGTCAGCTAGCAATAATTTTCGAAACCAACAACAGCAAGTCAATTCGGGGAATAAAATTCCGTTTCCTAGAAACGTTCTGGGAAGTTAATTTTCAGCTAAAGCATCCGAAGAGATCAATCTGTATTAGCTTACACCACGGTGTCTTTAAAAGGGCACAAAACGATCTGGAAACGCAAGAGACAACATTTTGAGTATTTAATTCGCTTAAAACCTTCTCGTTGGGGTCCCCTGCATGGTTAGTGCTTAGGTAACTTACAACTGATCAAAAACTGATCGAACACCGCCGATCAGGCATCAACTAAATTGAATCGAAATAAGTAGTATAGGAGTTGACGGTATGAATTCATTTTTAAAAATGTTCTTGTACAGTGCCAACTCGTATACTACTTGTTCATCCGTTGGACCTAAAAAAATGAAACTATATGTTTTTCAAAATTTGAAATGCGTTTGAATATTTACGTAATCGAATAGCGTGACATTCTCAGAAAACAGGAAGTTGATGATGTAATACGGTAGGGACTTTCCCAAAGAAGTTGATTATCAAACAGCTATATAGTGCATAAATAAGTCATATGACAGTGGTGTGATTTTTAACTCGTGAATGCGAACGGCTTTTTTACTCGTGAATGCAAACAGCTATTGTATAAACTAGTAGTAATCAAAGATTAATAAGTGCGTTCGAAGTTCAATGAATTTAGCTAAAATCATACAAAAACAGAGGAGGAAATTAGTTGAGAGATTAAATGAGAAAGACGAAGTATTTAAAGAGCAACATGAACAATAGCAACTTTAATAGTGAAATCCAAATATGTAACCAAAGATGTCTATCTACTTAGTTACAATGTAGTTTAGATACTGATTGTGGGAGACTAACTTTTGTAACAGTAACATGAATGATAGTAACTTGAATAGTTACAAGGGATTGGTTAGTTGCAAGGAAAAAAATGTAACAAAACATGTTAGTCTACTCAGTATCTTGAAAAACTGAAAATGATAGAGTAGATTTTATAACAAGAACATGAGGCTATGATGAAGTTCAAAATGCTATGAAAATTAGATTTTTCCATGTCTAAACGTTTTGTGTCTGTGTGTCATAGCATTGTTTAACAATTTTTCTTAACTTAACAGTAACCTGGATGATACTAACTCGATTAGTCACAAGGTAAAATGCAATAATTAAAACATGTCAATCTACTCATTTACAATGTAGTTCAGATACTAAATGAGTGAGACTAATTTTTGTAACGGTAACATGAATAATAGTAAATTGAATAGTTTCAAGAAAGTTATGAAGTTGGTAATGTTATGAAACTTTTTGCAATGTTTAAAAGTTCTGGTGTTTGGATGTCATACCATACTTTAACAAAAAAATTTTAATAGTAACATGAATAGTAACTTGAATAGTTGCATGGGATTGGTTAGTTGCAAGAGAAAATGTAAAAAAACATGTCAATCTACTCAGTATCTTGAAAAACTGAAAGAGATAGACTAAATTTTATAACAACAACTGGAACATGAAGCTGTGATGAAGTTCAAAATGCTATGAAACTTAGATTTTTTTCCATATCTAAATATTTCGTGTTTGTGTGTCATAGCATTGTTTAACTATTTTTCTTATCTTAACAGTAACCAGGGCCGGGTTGTTCAAAGCGCGATTAAGCAAACCCAGGGTTAGCGTCAATTTTTATTCCAGTTAAATTAATAACCAAAAGAGATTTTCTTAAGGATTCTTGGTCTTTAGTTTTATTTTTCAATTTGACTTAGTGTGGAGATTATAATTAGCTTTTGAAATCTTTTTAAACAAAAGAGATTAAATCTTTGATTAAGCTTTAATCGTGGGTTAGCAGTAATCGTCTTTTGAACAACTGGGCCCTGGATGATACTAACTTGATTAGTCACAAGGTAAAATGCAATAATTAAAACATGAGAATCTACTCATTTACAATGCAGTTCAGATACTAAATGAGTGAGACTAATTTTTCTAACAGTAACATGAATAATAGTAAATGGAATAGTTTCAAGAAAGTTTAATATGAAATTCAAAAATTAAGTGCTATAAAAGTTTTTGCAATATCTAAAAGTTTTAGTGTTTGTATCTCATAGCATGAATTATTAGTAACTTAAATAGTTACTAGAGAGTGGTTTGTTACAAGGGAAAATGCAACAAAACATGTTAAATAGCAATTTTTTCAATGTCCACAAGTTTTCGCGTTTGCATGTCAAAGCATACTTTAACTGTGTCTAGGTTTAAGACAGCCTCTGTGATTTCTTCCGCTGTTGTTTCATTTGCAATTAAGTGACAAATTGAAAACAACTTTGGCACTGCTTCTTGATAAACCTGTAGCTGAAGCTTCTGCAGTGGTTGTTTGGAGTTTTGGATATGGATCTTGAGTGTCCACTTTACACTGCAGCTGGTTGCCTTTTGTGTTACTTTGCAGTTATCGCAGACTGCAATTTTTCCCTTGATTGTAACTTTTTTTGAACATGAACAACAACAGTTGTATTTGGTGACACTGCTTATTCCTAGTATTTCTCCAATGGTTTCTGTTGTTGTTGAGATGTCACTGACTTCAGGTAATGTATGTTTGAAGGGTTCAGCGTCCTTGATGGTGTATAAATTATCTTGTTTTGGTGTGTTCAAGTATCTTTGATTCTGAGATACTTTCATTCTCAAGTTGTTGAAGAAATAGGTGGACTGTGGTGTGACGCTGTCAACATGCTCACCCCAGAAAATAACTTTTATGTAGCCAGATGGATCAACTATATAGCCTTCCTGTTTTTTGACAGGAGAATCTTGGATGACTATAGTTTTGGTCGCAGTTAGATGTGATATTGTTGGCCGGGGTCGACAGCACACGCACTAATGATAGCTCAATGAACTCAACACAGTCTTTATTCCTCAGTCCTGATCGACCACGAGGGATTTCTACAATAACAACCGTTCTGGGTAGCCCGGATGAAGTTGCCCTCAGAGAGGGCCTGAGTACAAGCAATGGGCCAACATCCCCCCGTCTTTGAAAAGAAAAGAAAAAATAAACGGGATAGTTCTAAGGGGCACAGATTGCCTTGGCAATTACAGCATTTCTAGTCGGTTGTGACTGCTATTAGAAAGTAACTGTGTAGCCCAAATGTTAATGGCGAGCATTACTTGAGTTCATAGTCTTTAAACCTAGTTGGTGGTTTGGGCAAGTATTACTTAAGTTCATAGTCTTTAAACCGAGTTGGTGGTTTGATGAGTCTTGTGCGTGTCCTCACTTCAGGATGGTGATCCTGGGGTGTGTTAGTGGACAGCTTACTTGTGCCCATGTCAGGCGTGCTTGCTTCTTGTTGTGGTGGTGGGGGGGGGGGGGGGGGAGTGTCGAGACCCGGGCCACTATTACTTGTGTCTAACTTGGGTAGTGGCTGCTGTGGAGGTTGGTCAATGGGCGTGGTCAGCACTGATCCTTGGGGATTGAAGGTAGGTGCCAAGTTGTGTCCCGTTGTAAGCAGGAGTGTAGGTGGAGTGTAGCGTGAGGTAGGAGGGGGAGGTGCTGCACGCCTGATGTGTATCCGATTCCTTCGAATGGTGCTGCTTGGCGTTTTTATGGTGTATGACCTGGAATGGCGTTGGTCAGTTACACAGCCATATGCCCATGGGGTGCCTTGTTTGCTAGTCGGCGGACGTGCATATACAAATTCACCAATGTTGATAGCATTGTGCTCTGGGCCGGCAGTCTTGTCGTAGTAGGCTTTACTGGCGTTGCGTTTGGCCTTGATCTCGGTTGATATGGTGTCGCAGTTGATCAACATTGGTTCTAAAAGGTGGTCAGGCGTTGGGAGTGATGTTCGTGTCCGACGGCTCAACATACGTTGGGCAGGAGAGTAAGTGTGGCCTTTGGGGGGTGTGTTCCTATAGTTAAGCAAGGCGATTTGGAAGTCATCTGATTTCTTTAGCATGGACTCCGACACTTTCACTGCCGCTTCCGCTCGACCGTTGCCTTGGGAATGGTAGGGGCTGGAGGTGGTATGTGTGAACCCATATTGAGAAGCAAAGTCCATGTAGTCCTTGCTGGCAAATTGCGGACCGTTGTCCGTGTGACAGATACGGGGAATGCCGAACCTGGCAAAGTGGGCTTTGGTTTTGCTGATAACGGTTGTGGCTAAGGTGTCATCAAGTTCATCCACTTCAATCCAATCAGAGAAGTGGCATACTGTTACGAGGTAGGCTTTCTGTGTATGTATGAAGATGTCTTGGCTTATGATCTGCCATGGTAGTGTTGGGATCGGGAGCGATCTCATAGGTTCTTTTGTTGACGTCGAGCCATACTGTGCACAGGTACTACAGTTGTTGCACATATCAAAGACTGCTTGTCGCATCCCCGGCCAGAATAATACTTCCCGTGCCATGCGTATATTTGACTCAGGACCAAAGTGGTTTGCATGGATTTTGAGCAGCATCTCAGCTTGCATGGATTGTGGTATCATCACTTGTGCTCCTTTGTAGATAAGGCCATTGTCGATCGTGAGCTCATCCCGGTAAGGCCAGTATGGCTGTAGTGGTTGTGGTACCTGGTTTCTGCTGTCCGGCCAGCCTTGAACGATTGTGGTCATTAGTTTGGAGAGGTGTTCATCCTTTTTGGTCTCATCGCGTAGGCGAGATTCGGTGGTTTCTGTCAGACGTGGGTTGTGTATGCCGGAGTCCTCTGTGAGTTCAGCCCTGAAGACTTCGAAGCCTGTGACGCGGGCGTATACTGGGGTAGGCAGTGCGGCTCTCGAAAGGGTGTCAGCCAGGTGGAGTGAGGTTCCCTTCTTGTATTTAATGGTGAAGCGGTATCTCTGCATGAGCATTTTCTGTAGCCGCGCTGGTGCTTTGTGTAGGGGCTTTTTGCAGATGGTCTCAAGTGGCTGATGGTCGGTGTGGACTTCTATGTCTGATTTTCCATACAGCCAGTGGTCGAATTTTCCGAATGCGTTGCAAATGGCTAAGCACTCTTTCTCTATTTGTGAGTATCGTTGTTCGGTGGCGTTGAGGCTGTTTGATGTGTATGCTACAGGTTGTAGGCGTCCTTCACTATTCGGCTGGAGGAGGGCAGCGCCCACGCCAACCTCACTTGCATCAACTTGAAGTGTCACCGGTTTGTTGAGGTCATAGTATTGGAGCACTGGTACAGTGGAAATGAGGTGTTTAGCTTTCTGAAAATGCGTCATCTTGTGCTTGTGCCCACATAAAGGGGGTATCTGACTGGGTGAGTTGGGTGAGAGGTCTGATAGTGTTACTGAGGTTGGGGCAATAGGGTGAGAGGTAGTTGGCCATCCCCACGAATCTCTGTACGCCTGCTTTGTTTTGGGGTGGGGCCATTGTCGTGATTGCTGCTATCTTGTCTGGGTCTCCTTGCATTCCTTGGTCAGTTATGATGTTGCCCATGAACTTGACTTGTTTCAGTTTGAACTGTAGTTTGTTCTGATTTAGGTTTATGTTCTTCTGTGAGCAGCGCTCCATAAGGGCAACAAACTGGCGGTCATGGTCTTGCTCGGCTTCTTGGTAATTTGAACCTTCTCCAAAGACGAGGATGTCATCTGCGATACACAGGATGCCTTCAAGGCCCTCTAGAGCGGACATCAGGCGTTTCTGAAATTCCTCCGGGGCACTTGAGACACCAAATGGAAGCCGTAGCCATCGGTATCTCCCGTAGGATGTATGCATTGTTGTCATGAGTGACGATGCTTCATCAAGGGGTACGTGCAGGAAGCCTTCTCTAACATCGACTAGTGAGAAGCATTTGGCATGGCAGAGTTTGTGAAGTTGCTCAGACAGTGTGGGCATCTGGTATACTGGTCGCAGAATGCCCTTATTAATTGTTTGGCTGGGGTCAATGCAGAGCCTTGTTTTCTTTGGTGTCTCTTGTGAGGGAAAATATTTCGTCTGCTTTGATGATGATGAGCCCCAGTGTCTCACAGTCGGACCCAGAGAGAAGGGCTGGTTTGTCCAACATGACGTCTCGAGGGAGTACCTGGAATGTGAGTGTTTCGTATCTGCTGTTTCGTTCGCATAGGAGGTCGATCTGCCCCAATGGTTTCAGTGGCTGGGCGTCGCCGTAGGGGTGGAGGAGGTAAGGTGACTTTGTTAGCTTCATGTTTGGCATCAGCCTGAGAAGGGTGTCTTCAGACAGGGTATTGCAGGTGGCGGCGGTGTCTATCTGAAATGTCATTGGGATGAATTTGTTCCCAGTTGCAGATATTGGCAGGGTAACAAAGTACTTTTTCTTTGCGGAGTCTGTGCGGACACTGTGTATTTGCCGTGTTTCCAGGGAGTAGCACTGTTCTTGGTAGTCATCAGTGTAGTATTCTACAGGGAGGTGATCATTGGCGGTGTGTAGCAGATGTACGTTCTGTTTTCGGGGGGGTACCGGTTGGGGCCGATCACGAGGGGTTCTGTCGCCTCGGCCTCTGCCCTGAGCTTGCCATTGAGTAGTTTTCCGCGGTTGTGCTTGTTGGGGGGAGGGCCCTGTTTCAAGACAAACTCTGGAAAAGTGGTCGTTAATCCCACATTTTGTGCACGTTTTGCCATTGGCAGGGCATGTTTTCCAGGGGTGGGGTCCTCGTCGGTCCCCGCACCAAAAACAGGTTCCAGGCTCCCGCTTTAATTTCATTTGTTTGTGGCTAATCCAGTTCACTTGTTCTTCAATTCCTTTTGTGGCGTCTGTAATGAGTTTGTTCGCTTTCTGAGCCGACTCAAGGGCCTTGGCTTCGGCTACGACGTCTTGCATGCTCTTAGGCGTTCCATCCGACTTTAAGTGCGTTTTCAGTAACTCAGCTCTCATTGTGTCATCGTGTAGCCCAAAAACGAATTTATCGCGGCACATTTCGTCTGTCGACGTGTTGTAGGAGCATAGGCTGCCTGCCTGTCTGACTTTAACCTCCCATTCTTGAACGGATTCATGTGGGCTTTGTTGAGCGTGCCAGAATTTGAATCTGTCTGCCAGCAGGGAGCTTCCGATAGATCCAGTGTAATGAAGTCGTAACTTGTCGATCCAGATCCATGGTTTTCCCCTATCATCAGCTGCGATCTGCGGTTCAATGGTGTAGCGGATCACCTGCAAAGCTTCGTCTGGCATTGCCGATCGCAACGCCGATATTTCTAGCAAAGGTTTCTTGTAATAGTCCGCTCTCTCCGTGACCGGGTTTTTCGCCAGGTTTCTGTAGTCTGCTTGAATGCAGTAATCGTGAAATCTAATTCCCGCCGAGTTTCAATTCAGGTCGTTTGAGGTTCGCCATCTTTGTTTGACGACTTGTCTGCGATTGTATCGTTTGGTGTGCGTTTAAGCTCCGTGAATGTTTTCTTTGTCGATTTGTCGGGCCGATCCCACTATTCTGACACCATGTTGGCCGGGGTCGACAGCACACGCACTAATGATAGCTCAATGAACTCAACACAGTCTTTATTCCTCAGTCCTGATCGACCACGAGGGATTTCTACAATAACAACCGTTCTGGGTAGCCCGGATGAAGTTGCCCTCAGAGAGGGCCTGAGTACAAGCAATGGGCCAACAATATCTTTCCTTTTATTGACACTAGCTGTTGTGGTGCTACTTTTGACAAGGATGCAATTGATGTGACATCATCTTGTGCTTTGTATGGAAAATCAGCTGTTGTTGAAGTGATGGTTGTGTTCCTGTTTATTACTACATCACTTCGTCCATACTTATTGCTGATGTTAAAATTTGAAATTTTAACCGGTGATCTTTGTGCGG
This sequence comes from Pavona decussata, assembly GCF_977016875.1. Lineage (NCBI taxonomy): Eukaryota > Metazoa > Cnidaria > Anthozoa > Scleractinia > Agariciidae > Pavona > Pavona decussata. Next base: position 928,814 of record NW_028145643.1, read on the forward strand.
CCATTGCATCAAGAGTTTCCTTCTTTTCAGTTGCAAAGCATACACTGCCAATGAGATCTTTCTCTGTCTGAAGGTGGCAGTTAAAGTAGCTTGTTGGTCCAGATTTTTTTACTGGTGAGACATTATGCACAAAGCAAGTTATGTCTTGTTTTTCTGTAGGAGGAGGTAAAAAGATATTTAGATTAATGTAATAAATTTGGCATGGATGGGATTACTGCATAAGGTAGCTTGTGTTATTTGAAAAAAACATATGTGTAGATACTAGTCTCCTTGTTTCATGTACTGTAAATCCTCTATTAAGCCCCCAGGGGGCTTATTGTTTTAAGGCGCATGGGGGGGGGGGGGGGGGCTAAATAGAAAGGTAGGGCTTAATAGAAGGGGAAGTGTTAAAATTTAGCAAAACAGGAGCAGTTCACCACTCATTAATTACTGTAATTAAGATTATTTTTAGTACAAATAACAGTGATATTTTGGCCAAAGTTCGCCACCAACATGCAAGAGGTGTGGGAAAAATAAATTGCATCATATAACTACATGAGAACATTAAAGGGTGACAAAAGTGATAGGAAACAGTGTACATCTAATACCTAGATGTTCAAAATAATATGTTTTATTAATGAGAGCATATAGAGCAGGTAAGGTTATAAAATGATTTTAAAACAAGAAGCATTAGTTTAATAGAAGAAAGGAACGTATAACCATAATATTTAAGTATGACCGGGAGATACATACCTGAAGCCATATTAGATCTCAGGCTTGTCTGTCGAAAAAAAAAATAATAAGGATGTATACAGATGTTTTAGGAGGGTGTTTAAAATACCTTTAAACCCTAGTTAATACAACACTCTGAAACATTACATGGAACTTTGCTTTAAATGTAGTTGGAAAGTGAACTATTTATAACCATAAAAAAAAAATCATTTATGTATGCATGTGTTGAAGGCCGTATAATCAATTTATTCTAATTAATCAATTTTGGGTGCTGTACTGTTGTGAGTGACTTTGTTCGCATCACTCAACTTGGGATCAATTTATGTTTGCTAGATTATATAGCCTGCTTTCTTCTTCAAGTCTATATTTAAATTAGTGGATTTCTTAAGACTCTTAAGTCTTTCAAAAGTCATTGGTTCAATAATACAAGATGAAAGTGTTTTCACTCTGCTTATAGCTACATATGAAATGCCTGCAGTAGTTTCAGTCTGACCAATGTCAATCCATGCTTTTGGCAGTGTTAACCCTTGGCTCTTGTGTATTGTGATTGCCCAAGCAAGTTTGAGAGGCAACTGTTGTCTCTCATGTAAACCATCTAGTGTCTGTGAGGTTATTGTTATTGGGCATATAGGCACACATCGTGGAATGCTATCACTGATAGATGGACCTCTATACTCATTAAATTTTACTATGACAGCGACAGGCAAGTCTGGTGGTTGCTGGTTGTTTGCATAGATGAAATCTTCAACCGTTCCAGTTGCACCGTTACAAAGTCCAACATCTATCCATAGGTTCATGGTAAGCATTACATGTGCACCTTTTGCAAGGAAAATGGTCGGTTGTAAACCTGACATGTCATCCGAACTTGCTTTCTTAGCTATATCACTAGAGTGACGTGCAGTGATGCAGGCTATTGGCTGATGAAGTTCTGATAACTGTTCAAAGTTATAATTAGCAACTTCTTCATTGCTGAAATAGAGCCTAGTGGCATCTTGAAACTCATTCACGTTCAATGCTATGGAAGGCTGTCTTGCCAAAAGAAGTTTCCAATCTTGCTCATTAGAATCTCCTGTGCGAAGGCGTATGAGTAAATCTCTAAACTGAGCTTGCTGTTGATTTAAGCCTTGAACCCTCTGGTTTACTGACAGTTTTACAACATTGCCAAACATGTGATAAGCTAAATAGCCTTGTTCACCTGTAGAACTGGAGGGTCTCGAATGATATAATGGCTTATCTGCCACTGGAGGCAATTGAGCTGGGTCACCAACTAATATCATGGATTTACCACCAAATACTTCGTCATTTTTGCCTGTTGCTTGTCGGCAGCGTCTATCAATCCAGCCAAACAATGTTTGTCCTAGCATAGAGTATTCATCAATTAGGATATAACTGATATCTTTCAGCTTGGTTTGTAATGTGACAAGCCCTTGTCCTGTTAATTCTTTGTTATGTCTTGGGCCAACAGGAAATTTTAATAGTGAATGGATTGTACATCCGTTTATGTTAAATGAAGCTTTGCCAGTTGTGGCAGTCACTGCACAAGAGTGTTGGAGCAGGTTTCGGATGGCATTAATGAGGTAACTTTTCCCTGTACCGGCAACTCCAAGTATAATAAGAAGCAATGGATCTTTAGGGCAAGCTTGTTCAGAATGTGCTTTCACCATATTGTAGGCATGTCTTTGCATGTCACTGAATGTATTAACATCAATATTTTGTTGTTGCAAACCCAAGGTAGAATCCAAAGTATCTTTCTTAGTTTTTATCCAGGATGGCATTTCCTGTATTAAGTGATTTGCATACTTAATCTTGTCATTTTGCCAGTCATAATCAGGCTGAGAGGTTTGTTGTGTTATATTATCTTGGTTAACAAAATACCCAGGTATGAGATCTGCTAAATCCATCCACTCTTCACGCTGTGGAAGCTCTTCTGAAGAGTGCTCTATATTTGGTTCCTCTTCTGTGTTATTCTGTACACTTTGTAGTTTTTCATACCAGTCCGGAACATGCTCTTCAGCATATGGTGTTTGTAGAAATTCCTTCCATTTGGTGATGTATATTTCATCAGTGCCTTCCTGACAATCCCAGGCATTGTCTTGTGTAGTATGCCAAGGTTTGTGCTTAAGAGCTACTGACTGTAAATATCAAAAATCCCACGACAAAGAGGAAATTTCAGATTTCATTTTATTTCACCTAAATGTTCCCTTTGGTAAACTATTTTCAAAAATCACAATCAAAAGTTCCATCGCTCTTTCGTTTTTCTAAAAATTAGAAAAGTTGAATTTACGGATTCACGCCCGATTCAGCCCTCCGGAAAAACGGGAAAATCGTGCATCTTTAGCAGCCTCGCACACATCAACGATAACTACTCCCGTTTTTCTATCTCGGCTGCAAGTAAATCTTTCTATTATCTCTCGTTTAGTGTAAAAATGAAGTCGCAAGTCTTATTTTTAATGTACTAATTCACTAGTTGAAGACAGCGACCTTCGAGGGTTAGATTTCGAATTGAAATTAGGGCCGATTTCAGAGGCCTATATCTGTCCCGGCATATGTTTTCTGGAGCAAAACTATAGGTGAAGTCTAACCTTAATCCTTCCTTTTCACGCTCTCGAAGTGCCTTTTTTGGCCCGCTAAAAGCGAAGTATCCAGAATAAAAAGTGTGCAGGGTATTTTGACTAGTTCGATGGCTCGCTGTCACGATTACCGTCACGTAAATCACTTAACTAAATCCATCCACTCATCTAAAGTTAACGTTTTTTTGTCCTCAACGACAAATCTCGAAGGCAGGTATTTAATATTTCAGTTCCTTTACAATACCACGTCATTATTTCAAATTTTGAAAGTAATAAATATTAGAAACCGATCCACCGTGGGACTCGATCTACATGATAAATTTTGCCGACATATTTTAAGCGCCCGTCATAAACGTTGATGTCGCACTATACAAACTTCCTTTCAAATCTCACCAAATTAACTATTATACTCTTGCTATCTACATCAAAAAAATATTTCAAAAGAAAAATGGCTCATCTTCAAGACATCTACTAGCTTTCTGTGTCAATTTATAGAGTTGAAACACAACAACAACGTATTCACATACCGCACAGGCAATCACGGCTTAATTAAATTTTATATCCGAAAATACAAAAAAAAGCTTTGTACTCTACGTGCTGTAATTAGTATTTGTTTTATCTACTCAATGACAGAGGGCTTACCTCACTTTCTTAACTGTTTGACTGTAAAGTTGTATTATAAAGCGACAAGATTATTTGCATTTCTACTAAAGAATATACTATCCATAATCGAATCCTGAAGGAACTAATTATAGAACTCTGACTGATTGTCTCACCACTAAACAGGAACGTATTCGTTTCCTTTGGTCGATTTTATGACTCTTGAACCCCATTTAACACTGCTGAAAATCCGTTAGTTATGCTTATCTGCAGGTTAAATCAGCACATGGCACGGTCGTTTTCATTTGATGCCGTTTGTGATTAGCGTGACACAAAGGTCAGTTCCGGTAGCGCGGGGAAATACAGCTAAACTGAGCTAAGTTTCCTTCCACCAGTGAACTAAACCCTAACTGAAAAACAGTTTTTGAGTTTAAAAATCCAGGTATGATGTCGTATCTGTTATTTTATCTTTCATTTTGATCTTCTGTTCTCTTTGTTCCCCTTTAATTACGGGCTCAGTAAACGGAAGTAACGGGAACTAAGGTGGAGGGGGGAATATAAGCGGAATATAAGCCGGTGTGTTTCTTCTTACTGACCCTTATTTATGGGAGAATTTTGGGTTTCTTTCCGAGTTTCGTATTGGAGTCTCCAGTTCGAAGTTCTCTGATACGTAACTGAAGATTTCCAAGTCAGTTCCAGGCCTGTGCCGTTCTTCACCACTGCACAGATACTACCCTGGTCATTTTCTATGGTTGTTCAAGCAAGAGCCATGAAAGGATCTCTTGTCGGGCAGTGGTATTTGTAATATCCCTCGCAGCCGTTCTGTGTCTTGTCACGTAACGCTCTATCTGCTTCTTTTTGAGATTTCTGGACGTCGTCATCCACAGGATGATATTTATACCCTCGCGGGTTTTGTCGCAAGCAGGACGCGAAAAGAAGGAACTGGTTTGCTGCACTGTGAGAAATTCCGAAGTTTTAAAGAGAAGTTTCCCATTCGGAACACCAGACGCCTCATTTCCTTAGCTACCGCTTTCGGATATTTGCGGTCTTGAAAATCATCAATACATAAATACCCACCACCAACACCCCCCACACCCCGGCCCCGTTCCGACCGCCTCCTTCTCAGTTCAAATAGAGACTGAGTTTTAAGGTTTCCATTTAATCAAGAATTGGAGACCATCACAAGAATCGGTCAGTTTAAAGCAGATGCTCGAAATTACTAAGAACGTTGTTCAAAAGTTGCTCCATAATCCGTGTATGATTTTTTGATTTTTTTTCTTTAAAACCTTAAAAAGCTCCAACAAACTTTAAGACGTTCCTAAGTACTCAACTAAACAAAGGTTTATTTTATTTCACTGTTCCTTGGCTCCTGAGCTGTTCATGACTTGCTAGCTAAACGAGATACATTTTTTCATTCAAGAACAATTGCCAAATATGCTCACAAGCTTAAGACCACTACAACCCCCATCCCCTTCCAATCGAATTGTTACTCAATTTTTTGCCCTAAATTCTCTCATAACAACAACAACAACAACAAAAAAAAAACAAAAGCCAAGAAAATAGCAAATGAAACCCGCCAATTTTCGACAAGAAATTGCAAAAAACAGTGCCCCACCATACCCCAGCCAAACCCCCACCCCCGCCCCCCCCCCCCTCTCACCACCACCACGTACCACTTTACTTTACTTCCGTTAATGAGCCCGTAATTAAAGGGACAAAAAAGAGAGCAAAAGATCAAAATGAAAGATAAAATACAGATACGGGGAATTTTAACTCAAAAACTGATTTTTCAGTAAGGATTTAGTTCACTGGTGGAAGGAAACTTAGCTCAGTTTGGTTGTATCCCCCCGCGCTACCGGAAGTGATCTTTGTGTCACGCTAATCACAAACGGCATCAGATGAAAACGACCGTGCCATGTGCTGATTACCCTGCGAGCAGAGGCCCTTCGATCTTCCTAGGTTTTTCAGCAGTGTTGAATGGGGTTCAAGAATCATAAAATCGACCGAAGGAAACGAATACGTTCCTGTTTAGTGGTGAGACAATCAGTCAGAGTATTCCTGTTCTATAATTAGTTCCTTCAGGATTCGATTATGGATAGTATATTCTTTAGTAGAAATGCAAATAATCTTGTCGCTTTATAATACAATTTTACAGTCAAACAGTTAAGAAAGCGAGGTAAGCCCTCTGTCATTGAGTAGATAAAACAAATACTAATTACAGCACGTAGAGTACAAAGCTCTTTTTGTATTTTCGGATATAAAATTTAATTAAGCCGTGATTGCCTGTGCGGTATGTGAATACGTTGTTGTTGTGTTTCAACTCTATAAATTGACACAGAAAGCTAGTAGATGTCTTGAAGATGAGCCATTTTTCTTTTGAAATATTTTTTTGATGTAGATAGCAAGAGTATAATAGTTAATTTGGTGAGATTTGAAAGGAAGTTTGTATAGTGCGACATCAACGTTTATGACGGGCGCTTAAAATATGTCGGCAAAATTTATCATGTAGATCGAGTCCCACGGTGGATCGGTTTCTAATATTTATTACTTTCAAAATTTGAAATAATGACGTGGTATTGTAAAGGAACTGAAATATTAAATACCTGCCTTCGAGATTTGTCGTTGAGGACAAAAAAACGTTAACTTTAGATGAGTGGATGGATTTAGTTAAGTGATTTACGTGACGGTAATCGTGACAGCGAGCCATCGAACTAGTCAAAATACCCTGCACACTTTTTATTCTGGATACTTCGCTTTTAGCGGGCCAAAAAAGGCACTTCGAGAGCGTGAAAAGGAAGGATTAAGGTTAGACTTCACCTATAGTTTTGCTCCAGAAAACATATGCCGGGACAGATATAGGCCTCTGAAATCGGCCCTAATTTCAATTCGAAATCTAACCCTCGAAGGTCGCTGTCTTCAACTAGTGAATTAGTACATTAAAAATAAGACTTGCGACTTCATTTTTACACTAAACGAGAGATAATAGAAAGATTTACTTGCAGCCGAGATAGAAAAACGGGAGTAGTTATCGTTGATGTGTGCGAGGCTGCTAAAGATGCACGATTTTCCCGTTTTTCCGGAGGGCTGAATCGGGCGTGAATCCGTAAATTCAACTTTTCTAATTTTTAGAAAAACGAAAGAGCGATGGAACTTTTGATTGTGATTTTTGAAAATAGTTTACCAAAGGGAACATTTAGGTGAAATAAAATGAAATCTGAAATTTCCTCTTTGTCGTGGGATTTTTGATATTTACGGTCAGTAACTCTTAAGTAACTGATATTTGCAATAAAGTCCAAAATTTGGACCTTTTGAATTGGAAGAAAATACTGGAAAAACTCTGGGAATCATGTTATGAGGCTGAACTGTTAGTTTGTTGTTGACAAGTTTGTATTTTGTTGCAAAATGAATGAAATTAAGAGCCATTATATCTGGGATGGTTTGAATATATTTTTCCCTTTTAGCGTAAGTATCAAGCAATGAGTCATTGGTTACAGTATCTCCATCATTTGTTATAGTTTTGATTCTACATGAACCATTTAGACTAATAGGTACCACATTAAATGATGAGCTGACAAGTTTCAGTGACATGAGATGATGTATAGTCTCTTGTGCAGAGAAGTCACGTTGGCCAAGTGACTTCATTATCACTTTTTTTATCAATTTTGTAGGGTTGCTATTGTTGTTGCAATTACGGACAATAGAATTAAATGCAAGTTTCATTACAGGTGACTTTGGTTCACCTTTTGAAGCATATTTTGCAAGGTATTCAACACATGCATGATAATCAATGATCACTTGAATATCACAGTGTTTGCCCTCCAGCCTTGAAGCTGAAGTCGTTGGTGATTATTGAGTCTGCTATCATTCCTCTTTGTTATGATCTTTGCTTTGTATTGAGTGCTTCCATCCTTTGTATGAATGGGCTCAAACTTTAGTTTTGTATTAACACAAGGTTCAAATGGAAACTTAAATCTACATTTCAGTTCTGTTTCGTTTTGTTTCTTTCTAAGACAATAGTTTGTACTACAGCGAGTGTGCCTTTGTACAGTATTCAACAAATCAACATAATCTTGTTCAGAGTCTTGTAAACTTACAAGGTCCTTGTGACGCTTTTGACAAGGATGAATAGAGGGCTTCACCCATGTGCCATTATTGGTGGATTTGGATTATATGTAGACAATAACCAATCTACATACTGACAAACTACCTGGGAAGCCTTTTTCCCATCCACTATCTGTTGATTGAGTTCTAGTATATTGACTTGCTCAGCTGTATTAGTGGACATTTCAGCCAAATAGCCTTTTAGAGCTGTTTCTTAGAGTTTACATAAACCTGGATCATTTTTCAGCTTTGCTACACCATGACAATGTATACTACCTCTAGCTTGATATTCAAATCTGTACCAGTGCCACTCAGCATCTAGTGAATTGTATAACCAGTATTTAATAAAACTTTCTAAACGCTGTGTAAAGAACCAGTCTGTAATATGAGGATTGTTAATCACATTCTGCCGTTTGTTGTCAGTTGAATTATTACTGACTGAGTTGCCAAAAATTGCATGAAGTTCAGGCCAATGCATATCAGCAGAGGAGAATGTGAAAAAGAATGTTGGAGCTCCAGCATGGGCTATTATTGCTTTTAAATCTTCTTTAGCTTTGTGCCAATAAGCATTAGAACCAGTAATGTTACTAAGATAGCGTGATATCTTAGATATAAACATACTTGTGTTATTGCTAGTTGCCATTTGCCGCAGCTCTTCAGCAGTCAAATGAGCTTCTCCTGGGTTTTGTTTTAGGAACATGCCTGTCTGTTGCAGAATACGTTTTCTTTGTATCATATTCAACGCCCAGCAACCAAATCTGGGGTGAGTAGCAAAGCGATATACCCATTTGTCGTTTTCTCCAAACTTTAAAAGGTGCTTTACTCTTTCTCCGAGTGGTATATCTCGGCGTAATGATGGGTTAGTAGGATCACCCTTACCATCTGGAAATAATGTTGGGAAAGCCATTGTTGCTAAAAAGGGAGTTACATACTCGTTTAATGGTTCACTGCCAACTGTTGGCCAGGGCAAGTGATTAGAATCATTAGACAATTGTTGGCGCACAGCTTCTATTTCTTGTTGCTGACACTCTGGAATAGGCAGAAAACTACTCATTTCAGTACCCTCATTATAAACAATGTCATCTTCATTTTGAGGACCTAAGTCAGGTTCACATGTGGCATCCAAATCTATATTCTCTGTTTCAACCGAGAGAAGACCGTGTGGAACACCATGTTCTGGTAAAGAATTTAAAGAATTTTGATTGATGGTTATGTCCTTGTAGTGTGAGTTATTATTAACAAGCCATTGTAGTGCATCAGCTACATTTTGCCTTCGCACTGTCACATCTTTAAAACTGTTCTCTTTACCTTTCATCTTAACAACAATAACAGATAGATCTTTTGGGTATCTAGGCAGAGAATGTGCTAGTTCAGCTATATCCTGAGGCAAATTGATACAGTGGCCTGAATAGCCCCTTTGTCCACCAGGTTTTATGTAAACTCGCATAACAGGAAGTGCACGTGCAATAAGCATTTCTTCTACTTGGGTTAACCCCTGCAGTTGTAAAGGTACTAATGATGGCACCATGTCATTTTCCTTAGAAAACTTTTTTGGTTGTTGTTTATCTCGTAAGCACCTCTGACACTGGTAGTGATCAACCTTCCTTGGACTGGATTTCAATGGCCATGCTTCAAAACAGACAGTGCATTGGCAAACTGAATACTGATTGGACTTATGAAAATCGTTCATGTTATTTTGTGCATGTTTTTGTTCGTGAACTAGACCAGCAGAGCTCTCTTTTTGTCCTGCAGAAATTGTTTGAGACCTTTTATAACTGGCTCTCCTATTTGCAAGTCTCTCTTTTCGCTTTTCAACACTGAGTTTCTTCAGACGTTCTTTTTCTATAAGAGTCTTTGTAACTTTTTAGTCTCTCTTTTTGCTTTTCAACAGTTTCTTCAGACACTCTTTTTCTATAAGTGTCTCTCTTATTTTTAAGTCTCTCTTTTCGCTTTTCAGCAGTTTCTTCAGACATTGTTTTTCTATAAGTGCCTCTCTTATCTTCAAGTCTGCTTGCCCTTTCATTAGCTGTTTCTGTATATTTGACTCTTTTCATGTAATTTCTGTGCTTAAGAAGTCTACCATGTCTGTTTTCATTGGTTTCTGATAATTTTCTCTTTATGCATGTGAGTTTGTTTTTATATCTACTGTTTTTGTCAGTCAATGTTGAAACATAATGCAACTCGTTAATATATCCAATAAATATTGTCTTTCGTCCATCCTGATCAGCAACAGGAGTTAAGATTGTACTTTCAGGTGAATTTATATTAGACTGTGTGATATGAATGACACAGTTGTATGCATTGGCCACAGCTTGCATTATGATGTTATCACACCATGTGCCTTGTTTTGACATTTGTTGAATATAGTTATTCCAGTGATCATTAGAAATGCTTTCAATATACATTTCTGGGTAACTCTGTAAATGGCCAATTCCAGCCATACGAATTTCAAGATGCAAGTCAGCAGTCCTATACAGTTGGTGCGAAACTGATTTAAAGAAACAATCCCCAAATCCACCTACATCATGTGGTATAAGTCCTATGAGACGAAGCCTTTCAGTTAAACAATCCCATGGTAAAACATGACTAACAGCATTCTCAGGAGACATACCTCCATTTAATTTTGAATTATCATTATGAGTTTGAGGAAAGCTTTTTCCACCAGAATTCATTAAATCTGCCACACGGATATGTGTTTGTCTACAGTTACATGTAGAATAGTTATCTGTTGTTGTAAATTTTCTTTTCTGTATGTTCATGTAAAAAACAAATTTACTATAATAATGATCATTGGTATACCAGAATTTCCAGGTGTTGTGATAAAAGAACTGTCTGGAAGATGTTGTCTTACAAAAGACTTGATTCTATTCCTAGACTTCGTATTACTTAGTGCCTTCAGAATTATTTTAACAGGAACGCGAGATGGTTCCCTGTCCCTTTTCCTCTGACAATTCACTCTTTTCTTACGAACTTCAACATTTTCAGAAATAGTTACACTATGATTTTCAATTCTCTCAGAAGAATAACTTGTCAAAGCCTTATCATGATCTTGTGAACTACAATCACCACTTATCAGCCCGGTAACCATTTGACTTTTGTCACTTTTCATTTGGCGCAATGGCCATCGAGCAGAATGACTCGGTTTATTTGCTTTGTGACCACAACGGGTCATTTGGCGCAATGGCCACCGAGTACAATGACTCGGTTTGTTTGGTTTGTATTTGTGACCGCTATGGGTCAAAGCACAATGGCTTGGTAGATTTGCTTTGAGACAACTTTGTGTCAGAGTTATCGGTTGATTTGCTTTGTTGTTCGGCAAATTCGAGGACATCAATTCAAAGCAGGAGAGCAGCGAAGGTCTTCGGTTTGTTGTAGTTCGGGCAACGCCGACATCGGGCTTTCTGCATGCTCTTGGAGTACTAAAAAGTTTCCTGGTAAGGCTTTGACAAGTTGAAGCGATGAACTTTTTAAGAAACATCGCATGAAGTTTGAGAAAAATAAATGAACTTACCGAATAATCCAAAGATATCCACGGAGGCGACACGGACGCACGAGGAGCTTGCACTCGCACGAGGTATAGTTGCGTGCGCACTCGCACAAGGTATAGTTGCTTGCGCATAAAAATAGTTGTGTGCGCATGTCCACCAGGTGAGTCCGCAATTTCTTTGGCCGGCTATTGGGCTTAAAATTCGTGCGCGCGCTTAATAATTATTCAAAATGGCGCAGATTTTGAACATCGCCCGTCCAAGTAACCAAAAATCTCGAATCTTCACGCCTGGCATGCACAGGTATCCCATCGACCACAGGATCCCCAAAGATTACGAGGCGTTCTCCTAACGTCGAACGCAATAAGTCATATGACAGTGGTGTGATTTTAACTCGTGAATGCGAACAGCTTTTTTTAAACTTGTGAATGCAAACAGCTATTGTATAAATAAGTCATATGACAGTGGTGTGATTTTTAACTCGTGACTGCGCGTATGCACAATGAACGAGTTATCGTGATGTGGGCTGAATTTCACTCGCTCGATCAGCTATAAAATATATATATCAATTTAATCGGAACTTAATCAAAATCATAAATTATTCATGAGTATGCGTATAGTGCATGTAATTCACCATCAGCCGCCATTACGGGACAAAAAACAAGGACGCAAAATCAACTCAACGAATAACGTATTCTTAAAAGAAAACAGCTTGTATGTGTGTTGTCTGCTAACTCCTTCCATTGGCCGAAACTAGGGGGCAACCTTCCTTCCAGAATGGATATTTTCTAAAGTTCGACTTCGATTAACCTCCCTCGCAGACGCTCTTTTGGCTCTTCTTGTTGGGGAGGAAAGATTGCCTGACGAGCCTTAAGAGCATCTACGAGAGAGGCTACACTTCGATAGGCGGTTCTGCTCGTTTCAGCAAACATCAAAAGCAAACATGAAAACCTTCAAAGGAGCTTACCGTATTAATCCGAGGAAACGACGTAACTGAAAGAATACGATATTCCACAGTGCGATAAACCCCTTTTCGGTGTCAAACGTAATCGATAAGATCAGGACGTAAACACTGAATTTACACACAGCCGAACAAAACATTTATTGGGTATTTCCCAGACTACCGTTTCGGCATTGTGGCGTACGCTTTTACGCTTTTTTGGACAACCTTTGTCGAAACAGCTGTATTTATATCCGAGAAATCTCAAAAGCTTCTGGCACAGGAAACCCAGGCTATTCACATACGCAGCCTGAAATGGTCTTCTGTGAAGCCACCATAATGCATTACCGCAATGCGGGATGACGTCCACGAATCCTTGTAGCGTAGTGTCATGCGAGTACCGCGTTTAATACGGCTACCACTATATTCACTTCTGCATTCACGAGTTGGCTCACAGGAGCCTTTGATTTAAACCAATAAAATGATTACACAAAATTTCCACATCTTGAATAAAAATTCTGTGCAACTTCCACAGCTTGTGTAAAAATCTGTGAAATATGCCGCTTACTTTTAGACAGTTGCAAAGTCGCCATGATAATTGTTTAGATAACATTGAAGAATTTACACTATGTGGAATCTATGCAATCCTATATCATGAACCTATGTAAAGGATACATCCCATTCAATATTTTGAATAATCAACAGAATGAAATGATCATAAATTTACTTTTAACTGCATTTTACGACTTTTGTTCTTTAGATCTCTACATTTGACAAAATAACTGTGTTTCCTTAAATCAAATTGTCACAAAAATTGTCACTAATCAAACCAAAATATAACTAGAAAACTGCTAAAGTGTTATGGGTATCTGTACAAGTTAAAGAATCTTTCTTTTCATGAGGCATTGTTTCCTTAATATTAATTTTCTTTTTTTTTGACAATCATTTATACAATGCTGTTCACAATATTTGGTTATTATATAATTGATATGATATTGACGCTGATATATTGATTTTTTTGAATTTATATAAATTTTGATGAAAATAGATATATTCAATAACCATATCATATTGATAAACTTGACCACCGTTTTCACAAACATTTTTTCATTTTCATATTGTTAGAACATAATCCATCTCTTTTTCACAAAATATTCATCAATTTTTTCATCACAAAATGGACATATTATTTCATCTATTTTACTATGAATGTCTGAATTAAAATATCTATATTTAGTATATACCACACAAGTGAATAGTGCCTTTCGCGCGCGCTAATTGGCTAGCTCGGAGGTGATAAGCCAAGTACTATTCACCTCCGAGCAACCGAAGAGAAACAAGATGGCTTCCCGTTTCGCCACGGTCACTAAAGAGGAATTTATTTAGATAAACGAGGCGGCTGTTACAAAAAATACAAAAATGGCAACAAAGTTTAGATTGACGGCATTAAATGGTGACTTATTTAATCTTTCCAACCTCGCATTCTAAGGCGAAAAATGAAACTACAATGCCTTGTTTACGAAAACAGCCGAGCACTTTAACAGCAATATAAAGAATGAAACATCTAATGTTTTGCAGCATGGTTTCAAAATCAAGACAAACTTCACACAACAATCGAAGAAATGACACCTTAGCAACTAAATAAGTGCCCCGAAAAGTTTTTCATTGTTTGCAAGAAAGCGAGACGGAACTTTCTACATGACAAGAAATCGCTTACCGCGCGGGGTGCGAGATTGTAAAATTTCCCACCATTTGTCGGTATACTGTCAAAAATAAAGGAATTTTTTTGGCCTTCTAGTTCAGTATTCAGCTTGTGCGGTATATACTAAAACAATAATTCACCTCAGTGTCGGTGAAAGTGGTGGATATTCACCTCGCTCGGTAAATATCCACCACTATTTTCGACTACTTCGGTGAATAATTGTTAAATATATATAATAAATATAAATCTAAAATGTTTAATAATAATATAAACAATAAATAATATGCAAAATATATGTATAAATCCATTACAAGTACACGTTTTGAACAAATATGGATATAACCCAAATACTTTAACAAAGCAATATTGTCGTGAAATTATCTTAGAATTACGAGCGTTAATACGCAAATTACAAAAACACCTTTCATATCTTAAAAATAATGCAAAACATCCGAATCAAAAAAGGATAATAATATGCCAATTTGAGATACTTATGTTATCTGAATACAGAGACAAGAGAGTGTGTTGATAGGTGAATATAGAAGACCGTTTTACAAAATCGATTTCGATAGACCACGACCTGGATTCCCATCTTCCTGTGATCACGCTATGGTGAATCGATTATTCATCGCACTTCAATGTTGATAAACGTATAGTTTCATATTTTAAGACCCAACAGATGAAAATGTAGTATACAAGTTGGAGTTGAGAGATCATTTTAAAATGATCTCGTACCGCCAAATCCTATACTACTGAAATAACTTTTCCCGTTACAAACTTCGTGCATAAAAAATACTTCCTTTCTCTGGTTCCCTCAGTTATTATCATTTTTGCACCGACTCCCAATGTGCAGGATGGACTAAACATTGGAACTAATCTTGTGGAATCCCCATGAGGGAACTTTCCATTGGAGATTACATTTGTTGAAGTTTCATTCAGGCTCAAGTTAAGCCTCTTTTTCTTTTAAAAGTTACACTCCCCCGGGGCAATCGAGTTAAACGTGGTTCTATTCACCATACATCTCTCCACCGAACTCTAAGTGTATTTTTTGGTGCTTTTTGGGAGAATTTATTCAAACGTTAACATCAGAAAATTTACCTTTGACGATAACATCATTTATTCTACAATCATAGACAAAAGGGTTAAGAAACTGTCAGTCAATCTCCAAATTAGGGCTCTACAATGATACGTCAACAACACAGCAGCCCCTCCCCCTCATCAATGTTGTGCTGCCGCTGAAAAAAGGCTGGGTCATCGTCCGCCCTTGAAAGCAACATTGAGTTAGGGGGAGGGGGAAGTGAAGGCTTGGTACTTTGCAGGCGGTGTTCTCTTTAAGGTAGATTGAAATATATGTGCAAAATTCGCAGTTTTCTTGACGAGTTTTGTCCACGATTGTAGCCCTCATGACGTTTATGTTTGATCAAATTTTGATGTAGTTTATCTCAACTCTCTTCTTTGACAGCTTCGCACGGTGATTGCCGAACGACGTTTTTGTGGTCTTCTGGCCCTTGTGTATATTCTCTTCCAGCTGTTCAGATTGGCGTGTTTAGTACCTTCCGCAATTTTAAGTTTTGATTGCATTTTGAACAATATCTCAAATACAAGTTTATTGGCTTCAGATTCACCCATATGTCTTGCTTCCTACAGTTGGGATATCGTATGGCTAACTTGCTCAATTTTAACATCAATCATCTGGATCTGTTTGTTGAATCAGAAGGTCCTTCCTGAATTGAGACCAGTGGGATACACTGTGGCATTGAAGTGTCTCATTTCCAAGCCACACTTTTGGTCTCTTAACTGCATGACAGTTATTGTTACTATATACGATTTTTACGCGATGAGGTGGCAACAGAACGAACTACAGATGGCTTCTTTATTTCTCCTGACCTGCTACAAGCCTATGACTTTGTGTTTAATATACCAGCTGAACTTTGCGTATCCTCCATCTAAGGCGAGGGATTTTCGCTTCACTTCAATAGCTGGATATTTCATCACCTTAACAATTTTTTTCCTGGAAAATCTGTCAAAAGTCGTGTCTTTTACAGTCTTTGTAGCGTCTAAGGTGGCAGTAAAAGGCTGGTCGGACATACTTGAATGCCTAATTTCGACGGTAATAAGCATTGTCTTGTACAACAGCTTTCTTCAGTTCTTCTGGCAGAAGATTTTCTTAGGTGACAAGGATATACTGAGCCTGTATAATCAGAATATTGCGGACACTTCAGGGATAAGAGAACACTACGTACCAGACGAGGATCCAGAGGGAGGGGAGGGAGGGTCCAGACCTCTTTCCCCACACCCCTAAACTTGAGCTTTTATTATTATTGTTATTTTAATAGTTTTTCCAGGGGTGATTAAGGTTTTGTTTCTAAAATTTTTACAACTAAACGATCGTATTGAGTATTATTATGTGGTCGTTTGAGTGTTATTTGTTTCCCATTATTTCTGAGTGGAATGCCTGTAATTAAGAATTGGTTCATGCTTAGCATGCGTGTATCGAGTTATGGATGCATGCGTGAAGTTGGGAGAACACGAGAGAAGGGTAAGAGTTGCTTGAGGCATAGCCTAGAGCAACTCTAACTTCTTGAGTGCTCTCCAAACTTCCCAAGCGTATCCATAACTTGATATACGCACAGCTAAAAGCATGAACCAATTATTTTGTAACATAGTGACAACAAAGTATCAAAAAGTACTACGCGGAAAACAGGTTTTATTTGTGATTGATTACAAAATTCTCTCAATGCGCTGTACTGAAAAACAAACGTTCTTATCAGCTGTTTACAAACACGCCACAATGGTATGGTCTGAACGAGAACGTTTCATCTGAAATTGTCAATGACAATTTGCTGCTTAGAATTAGTTTGTACAAACTAAAACTAAGCGACGGAAACCCGAGTTTGTCTGCAGGTTGCACACGTCATTTTATGGACGCACGGCCGTGCGTATGTTGAGAAATGTACCATGATGAAGCCAGTAGGAATTACATAGGGAAGCGCGCGCGCTAAGTTATAATAGGGTGTTACCTACAACTGTTTTCACACCAACTCCCCGTCAGTTCTGCTGAAGCTGAGCAATCATTTTTCATTTTACAAAGAATCAATATGTACTAATCTCCGAAACAGGATGTTCGATGAACGCCTGTCGGGACTTACTTCAATGCATATTCATCGCGATGTTGACTTCATTTAATATTGACGACATTTGGACCGAGTTTATTTCCAAAACAAGCACAAGAGAAAAATGTTTCACAGCTCTGTGTGACTAGAACTCTGTGATACTTTACATTTAAAGGTAAAGTATACCCGAAGGTATTATATTAGCTGTGAAAGTTTCTACAGTATATCTAATGTTAAGTTTGCCCCCCCTCCCCCCCATAAAAATTCCTAGAACCACTCTGCGTACAGAACAATGCAGTTTCAAATTGCCAAACATAAAACAATTATCATTCTAAAACTTAATAGTCCCGATTCATGATTAAGAATATTGGCTAGGCAGGATTTATGTTTGGGCGGGGAAGGCGACCGCTGAACTGGTAGCTAAAAGTAAGCAGGCTCGTAGCGGGGGGAGGGGCAGGGGGGTGCTTGAGCCCCCACCAGAATTTTTGGAAGTTAAAAAGCAATGTGCCCAAAAATATATAATTAAAACAAATTAACGTTGAATTCTGACGCTGCAAGTGCCTTTTCACCACCTCCTTTTCACCACCTGTCAGTTTCCTTCGCTAACAGGCATTCCTATCTTGTGAATCGGAAATAAGAATCAAAATGGATTGAAATCAACCAATCTGAAGCCGTGAAAGCTGTCGAAATAAACTACTTGTTTGCTAAGACATCCGCTCATTTTAAGCAATACAAATATCCTTAATTTATAACAATTTAGTGTTCCCCCGTTGTCACACAAAAAAGCCACACAAATATGTCCTCAAGACCAGAGAAAAAAAAAATTCTCCTGCAGTCGGATTCGTACTGCCCGATTTCAAATTCCAAATTTTTCATCGTTTGTCTACGTCCGCCTTCAAACGTGAAATTAAGAAACTTCACATCACCGTAGTCCACGTTAAAGAAAAGGCAAAAACATGTACCTAAGAGTGTGATGCAGGTGCAAAGTTATTGTTTTACTTACTAAATCTACCGGGTTTTTTTACGTTCCCGTTGCATCTTAAACTCCCAAATCAGTCTGTTTTTGAGTGACGGGGGGGGGGGGGGGGGGTAATTTTGGTTCACCATTTTGCTAAGCCCCCTCAGTTGTTTTAGCCTTGCTACGGGCCTGAGTAAGGGTGGTTGTTATAGCCGGCCAGGTACTACAGATTGGCTTTGTAAGTAAGTTATGTTTATTTAGTTTCATGCCACAGTCCTCATTATCTGCTTTTGCCATACTTACAGTTGAACCTGACATAAAGGTTCTTATTGCTGCCGCAGCGAGGGAGCCTGAAGCGACCGAGCAAGGCAGCAACTCTAATCGGCACAGAAATATACTTATGGGGCCTTGCGAGAGCTTTCTTGCAAAATGCAAAGGATTGTGGTCGCGCAAAGATCAAAGGAAAAAGGAATTGTCGTTAATTTTGTGGGCACCACAATGCAACGCGCTGCTTTGCTTTTTCCAGTTTCGGACAGAGCAAGGGAGAGAAATCAAGGTGAGTATTTTTCGTCGTTTTGAATGCCCCTGATTTTGCAGAATGTTTCTACTTCGTTTATATTTTCTAAACTGAATCTCTTTTAATTTCAGAACGCAATATATTTGCAATTTCAGCGTCAGGTATATCCTCGAGAACCCTCGAGGTAAAAGTGAAGGCAAATTCTTGAAAGTTATGTTGTTGATTACGTAAGCTTATCTGCGTTGATTATTTCCAACTTTGTTCATTTTTAAATACAAAACGTAGGCACTCAAGCTACGTACTTACACTATAATTTGAACACTACCTCATGCGAAAAGCAAATAATGCATACAAGTACTGTATTTGTAGAAGAATCATTCATGTTTAGCCATGTTTTAGAACTCTCGAAGCCGGCGCGCCGAAATCGCTGAGACAGCGTATTTAATTCCAATCGTGCAATCTTCTGATTATATTTTTTTTCAGCTGGGCAAAACTGCATTTTAGCTCAGATCAAGTCATGAATATGTGAATAACATACGCATTTCAAATGTTTTACTGAATGTTAGTCGTTTTCAATGACATGCTTGACATGTAAACAACATTTTTTTTTCTATCAGTTTTTTATTTACGCGAATCATTGTATTCACTGCAAGGTCAGTAAACTTTAGTTTTCCATTGCTTCGTTTAGTGTGAATTTTCACACTTCGTTCTTAACTTGATCACTTGGTGTATGTTTATACGCCTCGTTCCAAACTTGATCTCTTGGTGTTTGTTTATACGCCCCGTAAAACAAAAGTTAGATTCATTATCTTACCAGATATTAAACAAGTGCAAGAGGAAACAACATTTCAAATGTCCGATATTTTTAGCCTTGTATGTCACGCTGTTTCACGGGTTTTATGTAATCACTCTAATAGAGGGCGTTTTAGAAACGCTCACTACTTAGTAACAGTAAGTATAACTCAGAAGTCTGTTCCACCGTTAAGTAAAATCACACTACAATTTATTGTATATTTAACTGACAGTTTCAAACAAATACAATTGTAAGTTCTGTTTCCTTTGTACTTTCAACATGTCATTAAATACACATTTCCGTTGTTTTACACGTTTCTTGTCATCACTGTGTTTTCCGGTTTCAAATGAGCACCATGGGTCATTTTCAACTCTTTCAACCTCCCCTTCTTATTCTCTTCATAACAGCAGTCACCTGCCTCCCCAAGGCAGCATTCACTGCCGTTCCGGTATACTAGTTTTATAGACGGCTGGTTTGCAAAGGATCAACACTCAGTGCGGGCAGCGATGCGATGAGACTCCCTCTCCCCTCTCCATTCAATGTTGCTTTGAAGGCCGGATGATGACCCAGCCTTTTTCAGCGGTGGACCAAACGTCGCTTGAAAATATAAGTTCGCGTTACTTGTACTACTTCACGATTATTTCAATTTGTTCAACTTGTAAAGTGTGGCTGAACTATCCAGTAACAGAACAGGTGGCAGCGTTCACGTTTTCGTTTGGCCAAGGACGGCGAAGAAATGTACCAAAATTTAAAACACACTTTCAGGACCCTTGTTTGTCTCATTAAAGGGGCAGTGTCTATGGAGGGGGAATTGGGACAAAAATGTAATTGAATCGAGTTTCATGCCATTGAACCATTAACGCCATGCCACCGAATCATACATCATTCTATCCGACAATATGCTTCATGTCATTGGATCGGACTTCATTTTATTGGATCATATGTCATTCTATCGGATTATACACTTCATGTCATTGGATCGGACTTCATGTCATTGGATCAGAAACGTCATTCCATCGGGCCAGCGGCTTATTGAAAAAAGTTTGTTTCCCAGAGTACTTTTCCAGATACGTAACAGCAATATGGCGGCTCACCTGCAGGGTCAACATCGAACAGCACAAGAACTTATAGAAAGCAACATGAAAACGGTACTTCTTGATGTTATGAATCAACTGGCTTGCAATGCAGATCTTGATTATGGCTTGTATTCTTGGTTTTCAGATGACGTCATAGAAAACTGAAATTCATAACTAAACACAATTTTGGGTTTTTATCTTCATCACATATAAAAAAATCTAAATTTCCATCGGCTTGCTTGTTTTCAGCCGGATAGCATTCTTTGTTTTGAAAATAGAGCAGTTTGAATTTTAGATTTTTGCGCAGTGCGTGACAGAAGGATTGCTGCTCTAAACATGTCACGTACATGAAAACATCGATTCACCTCGTGTTTTTTTAGTTCTGATCAGCTAACATGTAATAGAAGCGTTAATGTCAATGTGTGAAAGTTCAGCAGAGAGAAGAAAGGCTTTGAAATAGCCAAGGTAAACTCCAGATGTTTTTGCTGGTTTCCGGCCGCCATGTTGGTGCCCATCAGACGGGGCACCAACATGGCGTCCCATACTAAACTCTGTAATTTTCCGTGGTACATTTTCTCGAATAACTCGATTAGGAGATATCGCACAGCCCTGTGGCTTTCACACGTTGTTTATGTATCACTCTTCTACAACATATCAATTTCTTGACTTTACCTATTGAATGGCTGAGGATTTTATTTTTTCACTTGCGTGACGATGTGTGAGGTGAAAACCACCCATAAGATGGAGTGGTTATGCTCGCTGGTTTTGAGGCTTGGGGGAACGTTTGAAGCAGCTCTCCTTCCAAAGTTACGTCAAGCCCATAATCTCATTTCACTTATGATTAGGATAATAATAGAAATGACAGGCCTGCACGGCTCACTGCGTTATGTGGTGTACATTTTTATGAACGCTGCCTTTATATTTTTGCCCTAACGAGCATGTCCTTAAGAGATTGTCCTCTCTTGTAGGCTATAATTGGCGGATTTTTGAACATGTTTCTCAGCAAAGGCTGATTTTGTATGAGCTTCCAGTTTTGCATCAATATATTTTTAAGGTTACGCACCGATGGGTGGTACGTTGTAACAAAAGGCAAGATTTGTTTACGAGTTTTTTTCTTTTGCTGAAGAGCCGATTGTCTTCCGGCGAAGTTGACTTCTGATAACGTTGTCTGTATCATCTTGTGGGGGTATCTGCGCGCTACGAGGCGCGATTTAAATTTGGAGATACTTTTTTTGAACGTTGTTTCAGATGAATTTGTTGTCAGTAGTCTGAGTGCTTTGCCTTAAATAAAACCTCTTTTAACACCCAAGGGATGGCTCGAGGTAAAATGTGTATACTGAAAGGTTTCAGTAGGCTTGTAATGTGTACGGATGTCAAGGATCGATTCATTTCTGAAACGTTCTCCTTTAAAAATTATTGTGCCGAGAAAGCTTGTCTCGTTCTCTGAAATTTCGGCCGTAAATTTAATAGTAGGATGAAATTTGTTAGCAAGCTTGTTACATCCATTGATACTAAGATAGTATCTTGAGAGACGTTTGTCTTTTCTATGAAGTTTACGAAATCCGTTGTATCTTTTAGATACGATCTCTGTTTTTGTGCGATGAGCTGAAGTAATTTATCCACAAAAGATGATAATCTTTCTGTGGGGCCTTCACAGCCCGAAATTATCGGTCTTCTGACCGGATTTGGTTTGTGGATCTTAGTAAGGGTTTGAGAAAACCATTTCTTTGTCATGTCATCAATGAAGTTATTTTGATGCAATTGTACGACAAGCTCGTGAACTCTTTGTGATGTTTCCACCGTCATGGGATTTTGGAGAGGTTTATAATGTTCTCTGTTTTCGAGTTGAATTTGAGCTTCTTGTATTTTATCGCATTTATTCTTGATGACAGTTGTTGTGCCTTTGTCTGCTTTTTTGTAGAACGATGTTAGCGTTCTTTTTCAGCTCTGTGAGAGTTTTATATTCATTGTGTGACAGGTTATAACTTCATTGATGACATGACAACGAAATGGTTTTCTCAAACGCGAGATCCGCCAAGAATACCAATATTTTACACCCTTACTAAGATCCACAAACCAAATCCGGTCGGAAGACCGATAATTTCGGGCTGTGAAGGCCCCACAGAAAGATTATTATCTGTTTGAGTGTTACTTTGAGTGGCCAAAAAACATACTTCAATCGATGGAATCGTTAAAATAATGGTTTAGTTTTGTTAACAATAACACTATGAGTGCAGAGAAACTAGTTTTAGTTATGTTTGGCTGCGAATGGCTCGAATGGAAATGGATTGCAACTTGAGTTCTCGTGCATGTTAGAGAAGTCGCTAAAAACCAATTATAGTTAGTTCTTCCTTGCAGAAATCCCTAAAGGTTTTTTTTCCCGGTGTTCTAAAGCAATTTCATGTTAACAAAGACATTGCCATCCCCGTAGTAGCTTCTTAAACTCCCTAATGCCTTGTGGAGGGGGGAGGGGTGAGTTGTTGATGTATCACTATAGCAGTCGAATTTGTAGGTCGGTGATACGTTTCTTAACAGTTTTGTTCAAGATTGTAGTTCCAGTTCAATAACTAGGATACTAAAACAATGTTTGTTTAGTTGCTTTGTTCCTTTTATTATTTTTTCATTCCTTTGTATATTGTTTGATAGTTTATTAGTTCTTTAATCATACACGGAAAACAATTTAATGACGGGAATCGCGTACTGAGTCTCACCGTAATGAGCTCAAAAACACCACGTTACGTTATTTTGTGCAGCATGATTATAGTGCAAAATTACCTGACCACGAATGGCGACGCATATCCTAAAAATAGCTAGGTGTATTAATTGGGGGTTATATGCTAATTAAAAGGCGGGCTAAACAATCAGTTTATCACCTTTTGTCGTGAGTACATGCCTTAAACACCACGTTAATGGTCTTCAATGAATACCTGTTACAAGTCTCTGGCAAAGGATATGCAATATAGATCTTAGTCTGACAAATAGCTTCCTTCTACCTACTAATTGTTATTTTCGTTATATTTTTACCATAAATTACGTTATAAAACAGATGTCACAAGCAATGTACATTGTTTTCATTATTTTGGCATTGTTTGCACGGATGTAGTTTTGAAGGCTAATTTGAATTCTCGTTTGACTTGGTGTCTTGTTAATGTACTCCACTTCAGAGAAATCGTGCAGGTTAGTTCTTTGCTGAATTTTGAATTTTTGTTTGCTAGAGCTTGCTGAGCCACGTCATTCTAAAAGCTGAAGTTGTTTAATTGATTTAATTATTTTTGCCACACAAAGAAATTACAAGACACAATAAAATAATTTAAATTAAATTACAAAGAAAACGTGGTGAGGAGACCGAGAAGAAACTAGAGAACTTATGCGTGATTCGGCCTCCCGATTAAACTAAGTTGACTACAAATGATTAATTAAGCTACTTACATGGCGCAAGAAATTAAATTAATAAGCTTGAAAACCACGTGTTTTTCATAGTTTTTAGTTATCGATTTCTTAATGGCTTAAATTAAATTATAGGTGATGATTTCGCTGTCAAGGGAATTATAAAATTTGGGTCCTTGGAAAAAGATAGAAAATTTCTTAATATTTGTACGACAGTAAGGTACTATCAGGCATGAGAGTTTCTAGATTGTGGGTGTGAAATTGGTTGCTGTTTGTTAGCTCAAACAATAAACGAACACTATCTTTAGTGATACGAAGTTCAATAAAGTTCACGCTATCGATTCATCTTGCTGTTGAAGTGTGACTTTGTTTGCTTGGCGATGCGTATTGTTCTCAATTTTCTATCAGTCCTCAAATCTCGTAAGCAGAAAATTTGTGACTTCTGTGAACGGTAGTGATGTTAAAGATTCACATTAGTGGAGAGCGACCTCTTGCAATCAGATCAGAGATAGAAATTAACTACTAAGAATTCCTGACTATTAAATTTACTTAGTTCCGTCTAATGCAAAATGAATCATGAATCCGCTTTCTTTGACGTAAGCGCCGGGTAGTCCGTTCCTTCCATTGTTTATCTACCGGTCCTGATTTCAGTGATTTATTTTCTAAAATTAAAATCTAATGCCATTCAGGTGACAAAATGTCTTTGTATATTGCATTGTTTGGGGTAGTTTGCATTAGGATTATTAGACCCTTAATAAGCCACTCCCTGTGAACTCAAGGCTGCTTTATTTAAAGTCATGTTACGGTTCAGTTGCAACGGTTGAATCGTTTGCTCTACCTCCGCTTACTTTGTAATTTACATTCAGTATATCTCGTCAGTACCTACGTTGTAACTTTATATTTAACATATGGCTTATCGCAGTGGTTATATGCTGTAACTCAGTTTATTCCGCATATCTCTTTATTCCGCATATCTCTGAACCTGTTTGTATTAAAACCCGATTGCTTGCGGCGGCTGCGTCCATGAGTTATTATGTTGTTTGTGTTTATACATATAACAGCAATATTTTATATTCGGCTGAGCGAAGCGATAGAGAATAGAAGGCTTATTCTTTTGTCTCAAATGTTAAACAATATAGTTGTCCATTTGGGATGTGACTGGATGAACCGTCAAACTGTTTGTCTTTATTTGATGACAGCTAATTCACTTTCCTTCAGGAGGCTCGGGACAATTGTCTTTTTCAATCATGAGAAAGGCCCATATTGTTTCACTGAAAAATCGTTTAATGTCCCGTGGAGTAGTAGACTCGCACTATAAGTCATTTATCCAAATTTCGTGCGTGAAGTGAAATACAAAGTTGTTGTTGAACAAGAAAGAGTGAAAGATGTCGGTCGACCTGATTGCAACCATACCAAGCTTTCTTTGGTTGCTCAGCTTGTTATTTATCATTACAGCGCTTATTTACTGGATGGGTGTCTCAAACTATTCTCTGATAAGTCATGTCCGTCTACCGGGACCGAAACCTTGGCCTTATGTTGGGAACCTCTTCGACGCCATGTACAAACATGGCGGCTTGCACAAAGCTTTTATGGCGTATAACAAGGAATACGGCAAGGTTTACAAGATGTACCTGGGTAGGGATCCTATCATAGTTGTCTCAGATGTAGAGATGCTCAAGCAGATTTTGGTGACGGATTTTGAGAAATTCAGAAACAGGCCAGAGTTTATCAGCGGGAATGCTCCACTTAACAAAGGATTGTTCGGTGCAAGAGATAACGACTGGAAGCGCGCTCGTTCAATTTTGACCCCGACATTCAGTGCGTCCAAACTGAAGGAGATCGTACCCATCATCGAAGAGGCAATCGAAATTCTGCTGCCAAAGTTCGAACAGTTTGCAAAGGAAGGTTGGTGTCAAAACTGTCTTATTCTGTTCCTTATGTGTAAAGTACGGTAGCTGAAATTGGATGCTTACCGGTCATTTCGCTACAAAGTCGTTTCGCAACACCGCAGTTTAGTCGATTCGCTACATTTTAAAATTGACATATTCTCTAATATTTGAGTTCAATTTCATGTATTCCTGACGCTAATAGTGTGAGATACAGAAACAGCTCAGATAATTTTTCACACGAGCTCACTTTAAGAATGAAAAATAATCCCAGTTTTTACTTAACGATGGAGCGAAACGATACCAAAGGATACCAACTGGAAGCCCATCAGATGGTTTCGGTGAAACATCCACCCAAAACTGCTTTTAACCCCGTCTGAGTACCCTATTTTTTGTAGTGAAATGTCACATCCATTGGAGCTTTATAAAATTGATGCTTAAGCAGCCTTAAAATGGTCTTGAGACCCAGATAACTTTGTTTTAAGTATTTTGCATGGCTTTTCTCGTTGGACGGCTACTGAGGTATTTCGAGGTCATTTATCTATGAATGCGACTGACCCAAACCTCGCTCAACCAAGACTAAAAAAATAGGTAAAATGTACAAATAAAAATCTCAAAATAAGAACGCCCCCGCACCAAACACGTTAGGCTACAGACAACCTTGTTAAATTGATATGATGTCGATGTCAGTTTCACCAGAAAAATATGTTTTTTTAGAAAACTGCATCGCAGCTATTGTTTCTAAACCTGTGTTAGTTTAAGTACACCATCACAGATTCTCCTGGGGCCAGATTTGGGAAGGGCTTCCAAGGGCAGTGATAACTCTGAAAGAAAACGGCTGCAAATATGATTTAGACGGTGGAACGCTACACCATGATTCTCGAGAAGATTCCTGAGCGTCTACTGGCTCAGTGTCACTGGTGGTTAAACGACATCAAGCATCAAGAATACCTCGAAACCTTGAAAGACTGGGTCTCTGTGGAAGCGGCGTACCAAATTCAAGCCACCGAGAAAAAGCATGGAATTGCACTTAAGGACGGTGCCTACTAATACCGAAGTATTTTTGTCCGGTTTATGACTTTGCGGGAAAAGCAGATCTCAGCAAGGGCTATTGA
This sequence comes from Pavona decussata, assembly GCF_977016875.1. NCBI lineage: Eukaryota > Metazoa > Cnidaria > Anthozoa > Scleractinia > Agariciidae > Pavona > Pavona decussata. The sequence continues at coordinate 955,768 of NW_028145643.1, forward strand.
AATCCAAAAAGAAAATTGGGGGTAACCATGCATTTTTCAAATTATTTCTGAAAAATGCATGGTTGCCCCCAATTTTCTTATGAGATACCAAAAGCATTTGCTAAGTTCTGCTTTATCCGTATAGTTTTAAACCGCGCAAAAATAATCCGGTATTAGTAGGCACCACCTATAGGAAACCCGGTATCTCGAGATGCGCAGAACGTATGCGCAATAACAATAGTAGGCACCGTCCTTAATAACCAGGTTGAACGACAAAGAAATAGAAGGAACCCTCAAAGCTTCTTCGGTCAAAGCGGTGGGAGTAAATATCAAGAAGTGTTACACATGTACCGGCAGGTAACCATCCGTTGTGGAAATGTGATGCGTTTTGGAAACTATCCAACGAGGAGAACGACTAAACAATTTGGACTTTCCTTGGAAAATCTTGTTCAAGGAGCAAACAGTGCAACGTTAAAGGGTGCAGAGGAAACCATCACCATCTACTTAACTATGACAAGATGCCACCGGTCGAATCTCGCTTACTACCAGAAGCAGAACCGTACGTTAATTGTCCGACCACACCCACCCAGATACAGAACATAGTTGGTGAAAGATCAGACTGAAGTAACCATGCAGGGAAATAGTGCTCAAAGTTCAGTTACCTTGGAAACGTACGAAGAACACGAGTGACAACAGGAAGTGACACTTCGAACAGTCACGATTATCTTAAAGAATGGATCAAGAAGAGTCCTCGTAAACTGCCTGTTAGACAAAGGGAGCGATACAACCTACGTTAATGAAAACGTCGTGGAAGAACTTGGTCTAGGAGGAAAGACATAACAGATTACAGTCAAGGTTGCAAATGATCAGAGTATTCGTTTCCTCTTAGGGACTGTGAAGATTGGCCTGGAGAGTACTGACAGTCGCGACGAAACGGAGACAGCAATCAAAACGTCAGACAGGACCTGCAGCGGTTTGAAAGCTGTAAACTGGGTGAGGATCCAAGACAAGTGGAATCACTTAAGAAGAATTCCATTCTTAAAGCAAGGAGGCAAGAGGAAACCAAATTCACTTCCTTCTTGGAGCAGACCATTTCGAAGTTGACGTACTCAATGAAGGAAGTAACGGGACGACCGACTACAGGAATACGAAGATGGGATAGTCACTGTTCGGCTCATAGCATCCAAGACTCGCTTGGCGCCGGTAAAAGCTATCAGCATTCCAATGCTTGTACTCATGGGGGCTCTTATCGGAATGACACTGACCAAGCAAGGTGGCCCTGCGCTCGATATCACAACTGATGGAGTCACTTACGGGGTGGACAGCGTAAATGTGGGATCTGGATTCGGGGACAGAGCCTGGAATACAAGCCCTTTGTCGCTCACAGGGCCGGTGAGATTCACGAAAAGTCCAACCCCGAGCAATGGCGCTATGTCCCAGGCCATGAAAATCCAGCAGACCTTCGCACCAGGGGAATAACCGAACGCGAGTTAGCCGTGAGTGAAAGATGGTGGAACGGGCCAGAATTTCAACATTGCCCAGAAGCAGAATGACCAAACTGTAAATTTGACAAACCGTCCCGCGAAGCAATGAAGTAGCTAAAATCCGCGCCGAGACCGAACAACGAGGCTTCAACGAGTTTCAACGCCATTCACCAGGTGGCCGCTGAAAACGAAGCCGACGCGCGCAAGACTAAAGACAACGACTGGCGTCTAGATCCCAAAAGATACTTCAAGTGGTATAGAGCTAAGTTGAAAGGGGAGCCAGAGTTCGGACTGTGACTAATGCGCGTGAGAAGCTGGGAGCAAAGATTCATCAACAATTCCCGGAGACCGCTGAATCAAAGAGAACTGGGGAAGCTTACCGCTGCGGAATTGCAAACGACAGAAGGAAAATCATCAAGGAAGCACAAAGAAATGCATTCGAAGCTGAACTTCGTGCCTTGGAAAACAATCAGCCCCTGCCGCGAAGACGTTCTCTTTTACCGTTGACGCCAGTTTTACCATGAAAATGATGGACATTGTATGGGCGTTAACTACACCATAAAGCACATTCGAGAAAAATTCTTGGTTATTTACGTTTGTCAGGAAGTTAAACGGACAAACAAAGATTGCAGTGAGTGTGTCAGACGTTTCAAGGTGCCGCCAGTCCAAAAGCAAATGACTCCGTTGCCACACATACTCAGATGACAACAAGACCCTTCACGAGTTACGCAGTGGACTTCGCCGGTCCATACCTTTCAGTTAAAGGGCGTGGAAGGACTCGGTGCACACGATACCTCTGCTTGTTTCTATTCCTGCAGACCCACTGTTGCATTTGTAAATGACTACCTAACTAGAGACCGGACTTTCCTGAATGCCTTTGTGTGAATGGCAGCACCGAGAGGATGGCCGTCAACGGTCTGGCAATCGAACCAATTTCGTTGGAGCAGAGAAGGAGATCAAACAGTTGGTCAGTCAGCTAGACCACGATCAAATTCAACGTATGAAGTCCAATCATGGTGTAGACTCGCATTTTAATCCTCCAGTAGCTCCACATTTCGGTGGAGTTTTCGAAGGCATGATTAAGTCAGCAAAACGGGCCATCTCCTGCGTCCTTAAGGTTACCGGATACCTTCGAGAGTCGTTTTTTTGCCAAAAAAAATTTGAGGCCAAATTAAACATTACTAGTCTCGCTTCATTTTCAAAAAAATATATATATATTACAAATCTTGAGGCGTGCGTGAATTATCAACAAGAAACGTTTCTTAAGTGAAATTCTATCACCCGCCAGAGTGTTTTAAGCCAATTAAAATGTGTCAGCGTCAGGGCTTCCCGTGATGTTTTTCGCGGTAAAACATCCGGAGTCGTTCATTTCATGTCGCCTCTCTTCCTTTTGTTTACGTTTGCAACTTGTGATTTATTCACACCAAGTTTTCGCTTCTGTTCGTTTTGCGTATCATGTATGGCGAAATATAAGAAAGAAAAGAGTCCGTGGTTGAAAACTAAGAAGAAAACTGGTCCTAAGAAAAAGAAGAAGAAAGTTTCCAATGAAGGATGGCAAAAAAGTCTTGCCGAAACCGCATAAGCGCGTAGCGCATAAGCCCAGGTACAATAATCGATATATCGAGTTCTTTGAGGCTCTTCCCCCCCCCCCCCCCCCCACATATTGCACCCAACACTGGCCTCCAGGTTGCGGGTGAAAATATCTCCATCAAACCTACAAAGCAGAAAAACTCGGATATTGAACTGCAAGCTTGCGACGGCAATTTATTCACATGGATAATGGTATATATAAATAGTCCTTCAACGTACCCCAGTGATCGCATTTCTGCCTGCAGCTGTTGTTCCGGATCGATGGGGCTCACCGTCGAGGCCATTGCAGTTTTCCTTTTCTTCGAAGAATTTTTCCCCCCGGCATTTCGCAAGGAAATCCGAGAAATTCTGACTGGTAATAGAACTGCAGTCACGCACTCAACTATTTTCCGGCGCTACACCAGTAATCTCAGGGGACTGAGCAGTAGGTCTCCTGTAATTCTATTGGCTTTCGACGTCGGCTGCATCCACAGTGTTGAAATATGGTGCAGCAAGGGTCTGAAATGTTTGTTAACCTTTAGAAGCGCAAAAAACCTACTTTGTTTTTACGCGAGTGTGCTTTCTTTAAAGTAATATAAATGGTACACGGATTTGACGGATTGCCTTGAAATTTGGCCCGAAGATTCCCAAGACACCGAGCAAACAAACCATGTGAGGAATTTCCGTTTTGTAAAATTGATCTCCCGCAATGGCCTTCGTCGTAAAACGTATCGGTGAGTTTTTGATCATCAAAATTGACGGTAAAATTGCGAAGCAACCAATAGGAATATCGAAAAAGCCTCACACGCCTATGAAGATTAATGCCTTGTGACTGATATGATGCAGTAGTTTTGATTCAGCAGTCGAATTCCATACCCGATAAATTCGCTCAAAGAGACATCAGTCGTTTTGGGCTTTAGGGAGGCACTCTCCCTAGGGCTAGAAAAAAATCAAAGCGAAATATTTTTTACCGGAGAGTACATTTCATTAGCTTTGTACTGATATAAAGTTTATGGTTGTTGCATTTTTAAAAGACAACGAGCAAACATTTTTTTTCGCAATGGACAACCGCGAAGGTATCCGGTAACCTTAAAGAAGCCGATATCAACGATGAAGAGTTACAAACAACGTTTGTTCGGGTTGAAAGTCTGATGAATTCGAGGCCGCTCACCGTCGTAAGCAGGGACCCCAATGCCGAGCTATTGGTTATAACGAATCATTTTTTTATTGGCCAGATGGGCGGTGATTTCATCCCTGGAAGCGTTGATACAACAGCGTTCAATCCGCGGAGGCGCTGGAGACGAGTGCAAGAGTTGATCCGGCGGGTATGGCGGCGATGGATGAAGGAGTACCTCCCACATATTAGTTCCCGGCGCAGGTGGTTCTCTCCTGCGGTTGATCTTAAAGTCGGAGCTGTCGTCATGGTGATCGATCCAAACACAGCCAGGCGGGAATGGACAGTTCGGAGAATAGAATGCACGTACCCAGGGCGCGATGACCTCGTGAGGATAGTTGACGTGCGAGTTGGAGACAAGGTCCTCAAGAGGCCAATCTCAAGAATTCCCCCCCCCCCCCCCTAGAAATCGCAAGCTGTGATAAATGAACATTGACTTCGTTAACTCTGAATACAATGTTGCATTTTGTGTGTTTTGTAAGCGAATTTCAAGTTAAACCCCTTCAATTCGGGAGGGAAAGATGTTTAAGAGGTTTCAGTTAGCGTGAGAGATAATGCGTGACTCTCTTGTTAAGTGAGATCGAAAAAACTTTGTAACCGTGCTTAGACGGGGAGATCGTCAAGACAAACGTAGATGGTGAAAGTTTTGATCGTGTTAAAAATAAAAGAAAGAGTTGGAAGTGAATTATTCGTGTGTTGGATCGGAAACCCGTACCGTACCGTACCGTACCGTTAACAAAACTGTGTAACATGCTCACATATTAACCCTGGCAATTCCTTTCTTGTATTTTAGAAAAGAGCGTGGACGTTTCCAAAGCTTACAGTCAGTTCTCGCTTGATGTCATTCTTTCGGTTGGTTTTGGACTCAAAGCGGACATTCAAACCAATCCAGACCCAGAGCTGAAGGAGAAGCTTCTATCGGTGTTCTACGTGCCAGTGTATATTCGAGCGTTGTCTATGTTTCCTCTCTTTCGCCAAGTGCGGAAAATCTTCCACTTGAATCCCATTCAGCATGTCTCGTATATGGCAAAACTGGCAAAAGAGGTTCTAAACTTAAGGAGAAGAGGCTTATCAGGACGGAGAGACCTGGTGCAACTCATGTTAGAAGCAGAGGAGGTTACCGACAACGAAGTCAGGCAAATGACAGATGAAGAAATCATTGGTCAGTGTATTGTGTTCTTCGCGGCGGGCTCGGATACAACCGGGGCTACTCTGGCTTTCACTGCTTACTACCTCGCCCATCATCCGGATGTACAGGAGAAACTGCTGCGTGAAATAGACGACGCAGTCAGGTCTCGCGGGGATGAGTCAACGTATTAATTCGTGCAAAGCCTTGAATATCTTGAGCGAGTGATCTGTGAAGTGCTTCGCCTTGCCACAGTTGGCTATGTGAATGTTCGTGAGTGCATGGAGACGTGTGTAATCGGAGGAGTGGATTTCCCTGCTGGAGTCAGCGTATATATTCCATCATTTGTCATTCACCGCAATCCTGAGTTTTGGCCTGAGGTAACGAAATTTAACTGAAGGCAAAATATCACCAAAGTAGTTGTTTTTTTTTATTGTAAGCCATCCTTTCAATCATGGAAAAGGTTCCCTGGATTTTACTAGCTAGCTCCATACTTAATTATGCTAATTGTATGTGTTACCGTTGTTTTGTAGCCTGAAAAATTTGACCCAGACCGCTTCCTTCCAGAACTGATCAGTGAGCGGCCAGCGTTCTCGTACTTGCCATTCGGCCTGGGACCTAAACAATGCATTGGAATCAGATTGGCTCAATTGGAGCTTAAGATGGTACTGGTTAAAATTCTGCAGAAGGTGAAATTTGAGAAGAGAATGGATAGCACTGAAAAACTGGAGTTCCGTGCGGCCACCATCTTACAACCACGTGGCCCTGTTGCCATCAAAGTCGTGGCGCGATCACGTGATAAGGACAACAACAACTAGAACTCTTGCTCACACTGACAGTACAAATAATTGCGCATGTGTTATAAATTCTCGACCCCATAGCTTTCTGACTAGACTGCAGTGCAAAAATAAAGGATTCTGGGATCAAGAATATTACTTATTACTGTTTGTGAAAATACACACTTTTGTAGCGTTTAGAACATATGACCAAGCCCAATTTCGTATAACATCAAAACTGACTCACCGCTTACCGCTTTGCCAGGCTAATGGATAGTAAGGTATTGTGGTTAGAATGTGTTATCAGCCTCTCGTTGATGTATCACTGTAGCGGTGGAAGTTGTAGATCGACAAAACGTTTCTTAACAGTTTTGTTCAAGATTGTGGTTCCAGTTCAGAATACCGAGGATACGAGAACAGTGTTTGGTTAGTTGCTTTGCCCCTTTTATTATTCCTTTGAATATTGTTTGATAGTTTATTTCTTTTGTCATACACGCAAAACAATTTAGTGACGGGGATCGCGTACTAAGTCTGACCGTAATGAGCTCAAAAACGCCACGTTACATTATTTTGTGCAACATGATTATAGTGCAAAATTACCTACGTATGGCGACGCATATCCTAAAAATAGCTAGGCGTGAAAATTGGAGCTGTATACTAATTAAAAAAGAGTTTAGACAAAGCGTTTTTGTTACCTTTTGTCGTTAGTATACATGCCTTAAACACCGCTTTAATGGACTTTAATGGACACTTGTTACAAGTATCTGGCGAAGGATATGCACTGATAAAGATCTTAGTCTGACAAATAACTTCCCGTTACATGCTAATTGTTATTTTCGTAATATTTTTACTGTAAATTACCGACATTATGAATGTTATTTATCACGGTATAAAACAGATGCCACAAGCAATGTACTTTAGTTTGGTGTTGTTTGCATGGCTGCAGTTTTGAAGGATAGGTTGAATTCCCGGTTCACGGTTGGCTTCGCCTTGTTGATGTACCTCACTTCAGAGAGGTCTTGCAGGTTAGTTCTTTGTTGAATGATTACTCTGCTGAACTTTCATTCACTAGAACTTGCTGAGTCATGTCACTCTTCAGTTAAGCTGAAGCTGTATCAACAAACTGAATAAACGAATGTTAATACGATGCTCCACAAAGTTGACAATATCATTCCACCTTGTTTTTTTAAGTGTGTCTTTGTTTGTTTGCCTGGAGGTGTATATTGTTCTCAATCTGCAGTTGATTTCCTATCGGTCCTCAAATCCCCTTAGCAGAACAGTTTTGACTTTGTTCTGTGAAGAAAGTTTTGTTAAATTCACATTAAGTGGAGAGCGACCTCTTGGAACAAGATCAGAACGTAAGATACAACTGAGTATTCTTGACCATTAAATTCACTTAATTCCGTCTAATGCCAAATGGATGATACCTTGTTTAACGTTTGACCTTCCATTGTTTATCTACCACCCTGATTTGAGTGAATTATGTTCTAAAATTAAAATCCAATGCCACATTGTTTGGGAAAATTCGCATTGGATTTATTTGACCCATTACAAGCCACTCCTTGGGAATATCACATGCACCACTTCACGACGACCAGTTATACTTGAGGCTGCTTTATTCACGTTTATTTTAGGGTTCTGTGTGTAGATATTTTACGCCTATTTTTCCACTTGTATCGGGATTACATTGTTTTCCCTACCTCCCCTTACCTTGTAATATTCATTCAGTATAACTCGTTAGTACTTACGTTATAAATTACATTTAGGTTATTCTAGTGCTTATATTGTTACTTTTAATTCGCATTTGGCTCGTCTCAGTGGTTATGTTGTAGCTTTTATTTCGCACATCTCTCTGCCTGTTTGCAATAACTGACTCGATTGCTTACGGCTCCTTCCATGACTTATTATGTTGTTTGTGTTCATACTTATAATAGAAATATTTTCTGTTCAGCTCAGTGAAGGGAAAGAGAATAGAAGACTTATTTATATTCTTTTGTCTCAAATGTTAGACAAAATAATCGTCCATTTGGGAAATGTGGTTGGATGAACCGTCAAACTATTTGTCAACATTTGATTTCACTTTCCTCCAGGAGGTTCGGGACAATTGTCTTTTTCAATCACGAGAAAGGCCCATATTGTTTCACTGAAAAATCGTTTAGTGTCCCGTGGAGTAGTAGACTCACACTATTAGTCATTCATCAAAATTTCGTGCGTGAAGTGAAATACAAAGTTGTTGTTGAACAAGAAAGAGTGAAAAATGTTGGTCGACCTGATTGCAATCATACCAAGCTTTCTTTGGTTGCTCAGCTTGTTATTCATCATTACAGCGCTTATTTACTGGATGGGTGTCTCAAACTATTCTCTGATAAGTCATGTCCGTCTACCGGGACCGAAACCTTGGCCTTATGTTGGGAACCTCTTCGACGCTATGTACAAACATGGTGGCTTGCACAAAGCTTTTATGGAGTATGACAAGGAATACGGCAAGGTTTACAAGATGTACCTGGGTAGGGATCCCATCATAGTTGTCTCAGATGTAGAGATGCTCAAGCAGATTTTGGTGACGGATTTTGAGAAATTCAGAAACAGGCCAGAGCTTTTATCCGGGAATGCTCCACTTAACAAAGGTCTATTCGGGGCAAGAGATGGCGACTGGAAGCGCGCTCGTTCAATTTTGACCCCGACATTCAGCGCTTCCAAACTGAAGGAGATTGTACCCATCATCGAAGAGGCAATCGAGATTCTGCTGCCAAAGTTCGAACAGTTTGCAAAGGAAGGTTGGTGTCAAAACTGTTTTATTCCGTTCCTTATGTGTAAGTACGGTAGCTGAAATTGGATGCTTACCGGTCATTTCGCTAGAAAGTAGTTTCGCGACACCTCATTTTAGTCGATCCGCTACATTTTAAAATTGAAATATACTCTAATATTTGAGCTCAATTTCATGTACTCCTGACGCTAACAGTGTGAAATACAGAAACAGCTAAGATACCTTTTCACACGAACTCACTTTAAGAATGAAAAATAATCACAGTTTTTACTTAACGGTGGAGCAAAACGACAGGATACCAAATGGAAGCCCATCATATGGTTCCGGTGAAACATCCACCTAAAACTGCTTTTAACCCCGTCTGAGTACCCTATTTTTTGTAGTGAAATGTCACATCCATTGGAGTTTTATAAAATTGATGCTTAAACAGCCTTAAAATGGTCTTGAGACCCAGATAACTTTGTTTTAAGTATTTTGCATGACTTTTCCCGTTGAACGGCTACTGAGGTATTTCGAGGTCAGTTATCTATGAATGCGACTGACCCAAGCCTCGCTCAACCAAGACTAAAAAAAAAATGGGTAAAATGTAAAAATAAACATCTCAAAATAAGAACGCCCCCGCACCAAACACCTTAGGCTACAGACAACCTTGTTAGATTGATATCATGATGTCAATGTCAGTTTCACCAGAAAAATATGATTTTTTAGGAAACTGTATCACAGCTATTGTTTTTAAACGCGTGTTAGTTTGAGTACACCAACACAGATTCTCCTGGGGCCAGATTCGGAAAGGCCTTCCAAGTGTCTACATAGCCTGTAGGAATGAAGCATAGATAACTGCTCCACTTTCCTAAAGTTTCCTATTCTGATCCGTTTTCTCCCTGAAAATCTGGTTCCCTCTTGGGCCGCCCCCTTATTACGTTGACCAGGCGTTTGGGGATACTACGAATTGCTTCAGAAACCGGGATAAGCTCCGTCCGTATGGGTGCCTTCGTAGTCAGATACTAGTACCTAATATGTTGTTTGAGTTGGGGTGACACACCTTGTTACCCTGTGGGTTTCTTAAGGAAGACCTTAAATAACAAGGACTGGAACCTGATTTCAGAGCCCAGCGGTTTTCGCGAAAACATGGGTTTGGTAGGGGTGCCCATTCTCGCGGGCTCACAAACCTGGTTCCAGTCCTTATTATTTGGTTTTCAGTTAGCGTGACTTATAATGCGTGACTCTCGTTTACTTATAAACTTGTTACGTAAGACCGAAAGAACTTTGTGACCGCGCTTAAAACGGAGATCGTCGAGACAAACGTAGATCGTGAAAGTTTTCATCGTGTTAAAATAAAAAAAGGACTTGGACGTGAATTATTCGTGTTGGATCGGAAACCCGTACCGTACCGTTAACAACATTTGGTCCTTCGTAGCCGGATCTACAAATTTACCACCGAAGTCTCCGAACCGAAGGATTTAAAATCACTTGCAATTACTGCAAGAATTGGGAGCGTTTCCGTCTTAATGGTAATGCTTACGTGTTTGTGTTAAGTCATGAGGGCATTTTCCTCAAGAAATGACCAGCGACAATGAAAACATTGGAGAACTGACCAAAGACAACGGTAGACATTGCAGGATTCAAGAGTTCAAGTTGACGAAGAGAAACGCGAAGTCCTCGATGACAAGTCTTTTACGAATTGGCTGTCGTGATCGCGGAGAAAGATACGCAACAGGGCGAGATAAAGGATCTGTTGGTTCCAATCAACGTATAGAAAGATTAAACAGAGAGAATGGTAAAGTCGGAATTGCTGAGAAGGTCAGTGACGAAGCTGACGACCTCAACGAGCAAGTTGACCGCGAAACTAGCGCAGTGCGCTCTGCGCTTGCGTCGCTCGCGAAAAAGGGATCAGTACCTAACAAGCTCAATCGCTGATAGCCTGGATGGCTAAATGTCACAGAAAAGGAGACAGAAAGAAAGAGCAGAATTTGAAGCTCGTCTTCGCAAAGATGAACTGGAAAAGGAAATTGAGTGGAAGCGAGAAAAATTAGAACGTGAACATAGTGAGCTTAAAGCGGTGAAAGATGAATTAGTTAAAAGGCACAAGGAACTTGAGGAAGAGATGGACCATGAGTTAGGCGTACCGATTGTAAAAAACGAGCCTTCGAACGAAGTGATCGAACAAAACCTGCAAAACGTCAACAAAGGATTACAGGGATCTCGTTCCTTTGGAAGTACAGAATGTGTGAAGGAAATGATTAAACCGCAACTTCCGGTCAGTGGCATGGCAGGCAAACCTAGTAATCCTGTGGCTTCCGTTATCTCGACGCAAGGACAGTTGGTCAGAATTCGTTTCCCGATCTGTTCAGGTAGCAAGATAGATTTTCAGAAGAGGAACGCTGCATTTTCCGGTTGCGTGGACCAGACCTCACTATCGCCGCAGTTTAAGATGCTCCGTTTGGAGGCGTATCTTGCCGGTGAGGCTGCTGGCACTGTAAAGGATCTGGGATACTCTCATGAGGCGTACGAGGCAGCCAAAGCACGCTTATTTCGCAATTACGGAAGTAGTCGTAGGCAGCTGTAGTCTCATCTTGAAGAACTCAGAAAGATGAAACCGTTTCGTGACAACAAGGCAAAGGAATTAGAGACTTTTGCCGACGTGCTCGAAGGCACTGTGATAACTCTGAAAGAAACCGGCCGCGAATCTGACTTAGACGGTGGAACGCTACACCATGATTCTCGAAAAGATTCCTGAGTGCCTACTGGCTCAGTATTACCGGTAGTTAAACGACAACAGGGATTTCTTTGTGAAAATCCAAATCCGTGGAAGAACCCGGTCTAGAAGGCAAGAAAGAACAGATTACAGTCAAGGTAAGCTGTTGCGAATGATCTGAGTATCCGTTTCCTCTCAGGAACTGTCAAGATTGGCCTGGAGAGTACTGACAGTCGCGTGGACACGGAGATAACAGTCAAAACGTCTGACAGGAGCTGCGGCGGTTTGAAGGCTGTAAACCGGGTGAAGATCCAAGCTAGACAATTGGAACCACTTAAGAGGAATTCCATTCCCAAAGCTGGCAAGAGGAAGCTAAATTGACTTGTTTCTTGGAGCAGACCACTTCCAGTTGATCTACTCAATGAAGGAGGTAATGGGACTACCGACTAAGCCCTGTGCCAGACTTTGTCCGTTAGGCTGTACAGCGGAAAGATTAAAGAACTTGACACAAAAGGACATAACTTCACTAGATTTCCCCACACATTCCGCCTCCAGATCGAAGAAAACAGGCCTGTTGTTGCAGAGAACGACAATTCAGAATTAAATAGTCTGCTTTAACGCTTCTGGGATCTCGAAAGCATCGGCATCGTGACTACCGAACCACTGATGACCCCGGAAGTCAAGTTAGTGTGGAATAAAGTGAGAAAGTCTTTGAAGTTTGACGGTGACATTACGAAGTCGCTGTCCCGTGGAGAGACGACACACCACAATTGCCCAAAACCCTACCGATGGCAAAAAAATTAGTTTCCACAGAGAGAAGGTTGCTTAAGAATAAAGAAGTTTCCGTGGCAAATCAACATGTGCTGAATGATGGTATGGAGAAACGGTACATTCGATTCGTCGCGAGCCACTCGATGAACTGAAGCCTGAATGCGAGTAGTTGCTTCCACACTTTCTAGTAGTGCGGCCAGGGAAAGCTACTACCCAGGTGCGAATATAGTGTTTGACGGTTGAGTGCCCTTCGAAGAAAGGAGTTTGAACACGGAATCTCTGACCGGTCCCAAGCTCCAAAGCGATATGTTCGATATCCTTGCCAAGTTTTCAAAAGAGTTTGTAGCCCTTTTCGGCAGCATCAGCCAAATACACCATCAACTAGTGTGACGAGAAGAAGATAGACCCTTACATCGTTTCCTGTGGCGTGATGTGGATCTTCGCAAGGATCCAGAAGTTTATGGATTCCTCCGTTTCGTATTTGGTGGCTGCTACTGTCCCTTCTGCACACAGTTTACCTGGCAGAAACATGCTGAAATACACCAAGAAGCGTACCCACTAGAAGCAAATGCAGTGATGAAGCACTCCTTCGTGGATGGCCCCATGCCATCACCGGAATCGGTTGAGAAGGCCATGCAAAACCCGACGACAACAGACAGATACGGGCGACAGAGCTGGGTTCTAAGTGAGGAAATTGGTGTCAAACGATACAGAGGTGTTAGCCGACGTTCAAAAGAAGATCGTGCTTTTGAAGTGGACCTGGAGAAGAATCAGTTGCCTGTAACAAAAACGCTGAGTGTGTCCTGGACTGCGTGTGATGACTAGTTCCTGTTTAAATATTCGCCGCCTTCAACAGACTTCGAGTATACGAAACGAAATGATCCTGAAGAAAACAGCAACCTTGTTAGATCCACTGGGTTTCTTATCTCCTTTTGTCGTTAAGGCAAAATTGCTGATGCAACAGACGTGGTTACAAGCATTGGAATGGGACGAAGTTCTCCCTCCCGAGCAGAAAGAACAGTGGAAGAGCTGGTTAAGGAAGCTACTTGAAGAAATAAAAGTTCCCCGTGGTCTGAAAAACGGAAGCAAGCAAGTAACCTCTGTCAGCTTACACACATTTACAGACGCCTCCCAGAAAGCCTATTCTGTGGCCTTGTACCATCGGCAGGAGTACAAAGATTGGATGGTCACTGTTCGGCTCATAGCATCCAACACTCGCTTGGAGCCGGTAAAAGCTATCAATGTTCCAAGGCTTGAGCTCATGGGGGCTCTTATCGTACTGAGACTGACCAAGCAAGTTGGCTCAGCGCTCGACATCACGACTGATGGAGTCACTTCCTGGGTGGAGAGCGAAAATGTGGGATTCTGGATTCGGAGACAGAGCCGGGAATACAAGCCCTTGGTCGCTCAACGAGTCGGCGGGATTCACAAACAATCCAACCCCGAGCAATGGCGCCATGTCCCAGGCCATAAACGTCCAGCAGACCTTTGTACATGGAGAATAACTGCACGCGAATTAGCCGTTAGTGAAAGTTGGTGGAATGGGCCAGAGTTTCTACATCGCCCGGAAGCAAAATGGCCAATCGGTAGATTTGACAAACCGTCCCGCAAAACAATGAAGGAGCTAAAATCCGCGCTAAGACCGAACAATGAGGCTTCAACGGCTTTCAACGTCATTCACCAGGTGGCCACTGAAAACGAAGCCGACGCAGGCAAGACTAAAGACAACGAGTGGCGTCTAGATCCCTCAAGATACTCCAAGTGGTATAGAGCTAACTTGAAACGGGAGCCAGAGTTCGGACTGTAACTGATTCGCGTGAGGAGCTGGGTGCGACGTTTCTTCAACAATTCCCGGAGATTGCAGAATCAAAGAGAACTGGGGAAGCTTACCGCTGCGGAACTGCAAACGACAGAAGGAAAATCATCAAAAAAATACAAAGAAATGCATTCGAAGCTGAAATCCGTGCAAAACAATCAGCCCCTACCGCGAATAAGTTCACTTTTACAGTTGAAGCCAGTTATGATCGAGGGGACCCTGCGTTCAAATACTATGCGATATTCGACCGATCTTTCAGCCGAGGTGAAGGTTTTCGGTTATTCTGCCGAAGAAAAACCATGTCACAAAACTGATCGTCAAGTTTTACCATGAAAGTACTAGTGACGGACATCGTATGGGCGTTAACTACACCATAAACTACATTCGAGAAAAGTGCTTGGTTATTCACGTTCGTCAGGAAGTAATACGGACAAATAAAGATTGCAGTGAGTGTGTCAGACATTTCAAGGTGCGGCCAGTCCAACAGTAAATGGCTCCATTGCCACAGATACGTCTCCAGATGACAACAAGACCATTCTCAAATTGCGCAGTGGACTTCACCGGACCATACCTTACAGTTCAAGGGCGTGGAAGGACTCTGTAAACGATACCTCTGCTTGTTCCTATACCTGCAGACCCACTGTTGTCATTTGGAAATGGCTACCTCACTAGAGATCGTAGCTTTCCTGAATGCCTTTGTGCGAATTGCAGCACGGAGAGGATGACCGACAAAGCTGTTGAGTGACAATGGGACCAATTTCGTTGATAAAGAGAAAGAGATCAAAGAATTGGTCAGTCAGCTACACCACGATCAAATTCAACGTATGAAGTCCAATCATGGTTTAGACTGGCATTTTAATCCTCCACTAGCTCCACATTTCAGTGGAGTTTTCGAAAGCATGATCAAGTCAGCAAAACAGGCCATCTCCTGCGTCCTTAAAAAAGCCGATATTAACGATGAATAGTTGCAAACAACGTTTGTTGGGGTTCAAAGTCTGATGAACTCGAGGCCGCTCACCGTCGTGAGCGAGAACCCCAATGCCGAGCCAGTGCTTACACCGAATAATTATCTTATTGGCCAGATGGGTGGTGATTTAATTCCTGAGAACGTTGATACAACAGCGTTCAATCCGCGGAGGCGTTGAAGACGAGTGCAAGAGTTGACCCGGCATGTATGGCGGCGATGGATGAAGGAGTACTTCCCACATATTGGTTCCCCGAGCAAGTGGTTCTCTCCTGTAGTTATTCTTAAATTAAAGTCGGAGATGTCGTCATGGTGATTGATCCAAACACAGCGAGGCGGGAATGGAAAATTGGGAGAATCGAATGTACGTATCCAGGGCGAGATGATATCGTGAAGGTTGTTGATGTGCGAGTTGAAGACAAGGTCCTCAGGAGGCCAATCTCAAGTCAGAGCCCTTCATTTCGGGAGGGGAAGATGTTTAAGATGTTTTAAGTTAGCGTATCAGATAATGCGTGACTCGTTTACTTATTAACTTGTTGTGTGAAACCGAAAGAACTTTGTAACTGTGCATAGAAAGGAGATTGTGGAGACAAACGTAGATCGTGAAAGTTTTCAGCCTGTACGGTACCCTTAACAACACTGTGTAACGTGCAAACTTATTAACCATGGCAATTCCTTTCTTGTATTTTAGAAAAGAGCGTGGACGTTTCCAAAGCTTACAGTCAGTTCTCGCTTGATGTCATTCTTTCGGTTGGTTTTGGACTCAAAGCGGACATTCAAACCAATCCAGATCCAGAACTGAAGGAGAAGCTTCTATCAGTGTTCTACGTGCCAGTGTATATTCGAGCGTTGTCCATGTTTCCTTTCTGTCGCCAAGTGAGGAAAATCTTCCACTTGAATCCCATTCAGCATGTCTCGTATTTGGCAAAACTGGCAAAAGAGGTTCTGAACTTAAGGAGAAGAGGCTTATCAGGACGGAGAGACCTGGTGCAACTCATGTTAGAAGCAGAGGAGGTTACTGACAACGAAGTCAGACAAATGACAGATGAAGAAATCATTGGTCAGTGTCTTGTGTTCTTCGCGGCGGGCTCGGATACAACCGGGGCTACTCTAGCTTTCACAGCTTACTACCTCGCCCATCATCCGGATGTACAGGAGAAACTGCTCCGTGAAATAGATGACGCAGTCAGGTCTCGCGGGGATGAGTCAACGTATAAATTCGTGCAAAGCCTTGAATATCTTGAGCGAGTGATCTGCGAAGTGCTTCGCCTTGCCACAGTTGGCTATGTGAATGTTCGTGAGTGCATGGAGACGTGTGTAATCGGAGGAGTGGATTTTCCTGTTGGAGTCAGCGTATATATTCCATCATTTGTCATTCACCGCAATCTTGAGTTTTGGCCTGAGGTAAAGAAATTTAACTGAAGGCAAAATATCACCGAAGTAGTTGTTTTTTATTTTTGCCACAGCCGGGGTGTGCGCATGCGTGAGGTATTGGGCATACTGCTGAGCTGTGTAGTATGACCATTGCTTTTACAGAGGTTACCGTATTTTTACTTGGTTTATAACTATGCGTGAAAAGGAGATCCATAGCAAGGGCTATTGGAATCCAAAAAAAAATTGAGTGTAACTACGCATATTGCGGGGACAGTTAAACAATAATAATCTGTTTTAAAATACATTACAATAGTATGGTAAAACAAAAAGCAGGGAATGTTCGTATTAAGTGAATCAGCCATATTTTCACATAGGATCACTGTAAAAAAACACACAAACAAAAAACTGTTATATGTGATACAAATTGAAGCTTAATTATCTGTGAAAAATGAGTTGTTACAGCCAATTTTCTCTTTGGATATCAATATCCCGTCGTAAGATCTTCTTTTCCTACATAGTCATAAGCTGCACAAAATTATCTTTGAATTGGTAGGCATCGGCGTTAAGAATCCCAGTTCCGAGATGCGCAGAGGCACCGTCATTGATGATAAATGAAACATCCCGTATACCTTCGACAAAATAAATTGTCGGAAGTAGATGGCCGGTATCAGTCAGCACCAATATTGATTGTAAGGCATCCTTTCAATCATGGAAAAGGTTCCCCGGATTTTACGAGCTAGCTCCATACTTAATTATGCTAATTGTGCGTGTTACTTTTGTTTTGCAGCCTGAAAATTTTGACCCAGACCGCTTCCTTCCAGAACTGGTCAGTGAGCGGCCAGCGTTCTCGTACATGCCATTCGGCCTGGGACCTAAACAATGTATTGGAATCAGACTGGCTCAATTGGAGCTTAAAATGGTACTGGTAAAAATTCTGCAGAAGGTGAAATTTGAGAAGAGAATGGACAGCACTGAAAAATTAGAGTTCCGTGCGGCCATGATCTTACATCCCCGTGACCCTATTGTCATCAAAGTCGTGGCACGATCACGTGACAAGGACAACAACAACTAGAACTCTTGTTCAAATTTACAAATAATTGCGCGTGGGTTATAGATTCTCGACGCCATAGCTTTCTGACCAGACTGCAGTGCAAAAGAAAAGGATTCTGGGATCAAGAATGATATTACTCACTACTGTTTGTGAAAATACACACTGTAGCGTTTAGAACATATTTGTATTTTTATAGTGGAAAGCATTTAGATACCCAAAGTTAGTTTTACAGGCATTCCACTAGGAAATAACGGAAACAAATAATGAAATTGAACATAACAAGTTAAAATTCCCAACTGGCAGGAGGCAAACCAGCTGACTATACACAAGCGTGGCTTGTACCCGGGGCCTCCGGGTTTCAAGTCCAGCGCCCTAAAACGCTGGGTCACGCCTCCTCCTTGAAGCATATGCCGGACCAAGCCCAATTTCGTAAAATATCAGAATTAATTTACCGCTTACTGCAAGTTTGCCAGGCTAATGGATAGTAAGGTATTGTGGTTAGAATGCGCTATTAACCGTAAAATCTAGGGTATTGTAATAAAAAAAAACATACTCCAATATACTGAAATGAGAAAACACTCCCTGTTCTTTTTTCATATAATATAAATAACGTATTCTCAGTTCATGATCCGAAGGTATTGAAAAAGTCCCTTGGTAATCAAGGAACCAATAGTTTTTTAAGCCTGCTGTTGTTGGGGTGGTTCTGGTCAGCTAGCCCACGCAGAGTAGGCCTCCTTGGTAGTCTTTTGTGGAGAATGGTAACGACGGAGAGGTAGCCTTGATTTGCAAGCTGGAGAGAAAAATGAGCGAGGAAAACTCTCCTTAGTTTTTTGGTGGCTCGCGTCGGTTGATTTTCAACAAAGCGGAGGAAAGCCAGAGAAAATATGACTGAAAATCAAGTTTATTGGAGTGTTGACCAGAGTCCTTTAGTAGGCTTCGTACAGGTCCACATATTTGGATAATCAGGGCTGATACCCTTTGGCTGCTAAGTTAGCAATCGTTGCTTTGCCAACCTTGTTCAGATTATCACCGACAACTGAAACTGTGGCATGGGGGGATAGGTGTTTAAGTAGATAAGGAAGTTAGTTTCCAAAGAAACTGTGGGGCTGCGTCAGTGGGGAGTAGAAAAGAATGTTTTGGTTTTATCAAGAGTTGAAAATAACTAGCGGTAAGCCACCGTAAAGAGTACTTGCACTAGCACTCGAATCTCTTTATGGTGGCCAATTTACCTCTAGTTATCAACTCCGTTCATAAAGCCAAGTTGATTAAATGGAGAAGGAAAAAGGGAAATTGAACGCGCTTTCTCCCTCCTCCACGCTCCCCTCGCTTCGCGCGCGGACTCTATTCCCTCTTCCCTCTTTTTTTAGCTTGCTGCGTGACGTCAAGTTTGTAAGTTATTATGACTGATAAATCTTGCATTTTATTACAACGGGGCAGGGGTCCATTTTTCAATTCCCCCCCCCCCCCCCCCCTTCGAAATTTTGAGCCCTATTTTCGTGAATTTGATTGCTGGTTAGCCTGCAAAATTTTTCGGAGGTACGACCGGAAATACGTCTGCTGTTCGCAGGCTAATTGCTGGTAGTCCTTAGTACAAGCTACCTAAATCTGTTTGAGTTACTATTGCAAACTTTATTAGCTTTCAAACAATGGCCGTTTTTATGCTAGAGGACGCATTATCCGTCTGGACGAACTTGGGCAAACATTTGTTGTTCGTCTGGTCTCTAGTATAAAGATGGGCACAAGACGCACCATCCGTCTGAACGAACTATTTTCCGTTGTGCGTCGTTCAAGACGAATAACGGAAGATGATTCTTCCAGATACATCGGTCGAGTGCCTATTGAGTCTTCGACTATTACTCTTAATTTTGAACTCCAAAAAATGTGTACATTTTAATAAAAGGAGGAGACAAACTTGAGCAAGCCGTGCGAGTACGCCATATTTGCTGAAAGTTTATGTACAGCCCAACGAGTGACCAATGGAACGTGCGAGTGCATGCGCGCACTCACGAGTTAAAAAGTCTAAAAACGTCATTTAGAAATGCACAGTGATCTACGTTGTTTGATCTATTCCAGGATTATTCCAACTCGGTCAACTTGTACAATGTGGCCTAACAATCCCGGAACTGAGTTGGTGCCAAAGTGTGCTCTCGTTCTCTACAAAACTCTGAATTTGATCATTTCATATCCTTGTTTTGCAGAATACGTCTAACATACAACGTGTTTTGTCGATTGGCAGTCAGACTCGAGTCAGACGTTGTTGTTTTCTGCGCCCTGGTGACATTGGCGAGATTTTTGAATCACGTTTACGGCAAACGGCAAACGTGAGATTTGCAGCGTTTATATTTTCTTGAAACAAGATGCCTGCTATACTGGCATTACGCGTGATGCTGGGGCTGATTCATTTATTCCAACTGTATGCTTCGCCGATTGATAAACTTATCCTTGCTAATGGAATAGTTTGAGTCACGACGATCGCGTTACGTTGTTTTCCGTGTGTCACGCGACTCAGACTATCAGCGGAAATTTGTCAAATTCCATTACGATAACGTAAGCTTCTCAATGACCTCTTTTCTGTCTCGCGTCGTGGCCTAAGACTGTCAAACAAAGCACGATTCCTTCACTAAGAACTCACCAATTTCCACCGTTTTACGTGTCGGGTGCTTCTTAGAAGTTATTCTTTCGATTTACCGCTTCAAAATGGTGAAATTTCCCTTTGAAAACGGCACACTTGAGTCCAGAATATGTTAAAACAATATGGCGCGACTTAATCCGTCTTTAATAAATATATCAAATGATGCATTGACGTCACACAGGTAGGGGTGAGTGGGTCCCCTCCCTCGCGATATAAGCGACAAGAATGGATTTTGATTGGCCTGCTGTTGTTGAAGACAATCAGAACAATACATCCCGAGTAGGAGAGGGGAGAGTTTAATGAATAAACAAGATGCCTGCTATACTGGCATTACGCGAGATGCTGGGGCTGATTCATTTATTCCAACTGTATGCTTCGCCGATTGATAAAACTATCCTTGCTAATGGAATAGTTTGAGTCACGACGATCGCGTTACGTTGTTTTCCGTGTGTTACGCGACTCAGACTATCAGCGGAAATTTGTCAAATTCCATTACGATAACGTAAGCTTCTCAATGACCTCTTTTCAGTCTCGCGTCGTGGTCTAAGACTGTCAAACAAAGCACGATTCCTTCACTAAGAACTCACCAATTTCCACCGTTTTACGTGTCGGGTGCTTCTTAGAAGTTATTCTTTCGATTTGCCGCTTCAAAATGGTGAAATTTCCCTTTGAAAACGGCACACTTGAGTCCAGAACATGTTAAAACAATATGGCGCGACTTAATCCGTCTTTAATAAATATATCAAATGATGCATTGACGTCACACAGGTAGGGGTGGGTGGGTCCCCTCCCTCACGATATAAGCGACAAGAATGGATTTTGATTGGCCTGCTTTTGTTGAAGACAATCAAAACAATACATCCCGAGTAGGAGAGGGGAGAGTTTAATGAATAAATTAATGTACCGATTTGTGTATACGACGAAGAAAAAAAAAAAGAAATCGACCCGTTTTAAGACACGGTATGCCCCCTCAGGGCATCCCGCGTAATTAATGTACCGATTTGTGACTACGAGGAAGAAAAAAAAGAAATCGACCCGTTTTTAGACACGGTATGCCCCTTCAGGGCATCCCGCGTAAAAATTAAATACATAAATGAGAATTCCGACCTTTCGTGATAAACCTGGAAACAGCGAGCATATGGTCACGTGGTTATTTCTGCCGTTTGCCGTAAACGTTATTTTTAATATAATCTCTCTATTCACGAGTCACTCCCTTGGCTGAACTAAACACGTAAAGTTATTTTCTTAAGCATACCTTCTGGGCCAACATTTTCCTTCTTGTGCGAGTGATTCTTTGCCCTCTCTGACCCAGTCCACCGCTGTATAGGCAAACAAAATGGCGACGACGAAAGGTTCTGCGTTGCCTTGCTACAAATCTACCAGACTATGTCTTTTACACTGTTGACATGCTACGTCGTGGACTCATGGCAACTCTAGAGTCCTTGAATTTCAATAATTTGGCTCTTCGCTCTCTTCCAGTCGACAAAAACGCCCAAAATGTTGTGAGGCAAGTCGAGGGTGCTTGCTTCACTCTTGTTGAACCAACACCGGTTAC
>NW_028145643.1:982500-1015000 GCF_977016875.1 Pavona decussata
AGCCTGTATCACTTTTCAGCCAATCTTACCCCTGACTTGTAAATTGTATATTTGAATAATTCCTCATGAAAAGCCAGTCTGCAAATTGCATCGTATGAAGAAATGAACCCCATCAGCAGAAAGATCACATAAAAATTTACTACTGGTAAGTTTACCAAGTTTGATTATTTTTCATCTTGTAGTAACCAGGCTGTGACCTGACAAAGGTCACCCAGCAAATTCCATAAAAATGTTTCTAATTCTGAGATGGCATCCCCCAAATCCATACAAAGTCTCTAATTTTTCCAATTTTGAAGGCCTTCTTCCTGATTGCAATCTAATGACAGTCAACCTCAACCTTGGTAAACTGACTGATGGATTTTAATGTGATCTTTCTTGCAATGGACTCCAATTTCTGGTTAAATAACAATCTAAAAACGTGTCCCTAGTCTCCATTTCAACTCTGGAATGGGCAACACTGATAGATAAAGACAACTATTGTGTAAGTTCAGTTTGTCAAACCATCTTTCCCACAGGTATCTTGGTGAAGTGTTAAATAGCAAAGGTGAGCGTTGGGAGATCCAGCTGAAAGGAGCTGGCTTGACTCCATTCTCCAATCACAGGGATGGACGCAAAGTCTTGAGGTCCTCTATTCGCGAATTGCTATGCAGTGAGGTGTGTGAAGATTTGATGTACTCTAACAAACATGCTATATTAGCCATTACAATTCGAGAACAGAAATGTACGAAGAATGGAATAATTTCTGGAGCATTATTGTTGATTGTGTATTGTTTTGTGGTTTCTTGACAGGCTATGTATCATCTGGGAATACCAACTACAAGAGGTAACTATAATAGTTACCTATTATTATAATGTAATAGTCTATTACAGTTGCTGCAATTTACAATGTTCTAAATCATAACCAAAATGTCATGTTTAAACTCTCTCTTGTATATGTAATGATTTGATACAGGGGTACGTAATGGTTCCTTTTTTGTGAATACATGTATACCTCTTACTAACCGAGTTGAGGTCCAATTAAGTTGTAAGTTAAAGAACAAGTTTTTTCCCGTTGATTACTGGCCCAAGTGCGAAGCACACAGGCCATAAATCAACAGGAAAAAATGAGGATATGTGACTTTCAGTACAGACTGAGAAAACAAGGTTAGTAAGATATTTATTATATCTCTGAGGTTAATCAGGTGTGCGGGAAAGGAAACTTTCAAATTTAGTGGGCCATACAGTGAAATACAACTCGCAAGTACTAGGTTTAATTGAGAGGTATAATAAAGTATCTTATTTCCTTCCAGTGTGAAATTGATTACCTTGAAACTTTACGGTCTTATTTACCTGAATTAACATTAATTTGTGGCTAATTAATTTCAGCTGGTTGTTGTGTAATGTCAGACACCATGGTTGACAGGGACAAGGATTATGCAGGAAAAACTGACAAGGAAAGAGCATCTTTGGTGTTGAGAATCGCTCCAACTTTTCTTCGGTATAGTTGGTAGTTTAAAATATCTTTTTTTGCCATACATACATATAGTGTTTTGTTTTTTTTTTTCACATGGTAAAAATTCAAAACTGGAATCTGTAGATAAGTGTCTTGTAGATTTTTGAGTCCAGTTGTAGAATTTTAATAATTAATCCTGTAGGTAATTGATGAACATCCAGGTGAGTGTAATCCCAGTGAGAAGAATTCATTGCTTGAGGTGACATGAACTAATATTTCATTAACCTGAGCAGAGGCCATCACAACAGTCAAAAACTTCTCTGATGATGAGCTCTGCTCAGGTTAATGAAATGTCACTCAATGTCATCTCAAACAGTGCTTCTTCAGACTACACTCACCCAGATGATGATACGACTCCTGGGTTTAAACCATTTACAGTTATCTCAAATCTTTCTCTATGTCAAGTCCAATCCTGTTTTTCTTGGCTATTAATTATCTTATTGCAGGGCCATTTTAAAATTAAGACTTAGTCTATGCCTTTGTTTTTTCAATTCTTGCCTTTGAGATAACAAGACTTCAGTTCTCAAATAAAATTGTGTTAATTTTCAAATTTCTTTTTAGGTTTGGTTCATTTGAGATTTTTAAGACAGCTGATCCCTTGACTGGTTATCAAGGTCCAAGTGCTGGTCGAGTGGATATACTTCATCAGCTTCTTAACTACACAATCAAAAACTTCTTTCCACAAGTATGTATCTACATCATGTAACTAATAAGTTACGGGTTACATTCATCAGGCTCATTGTTTAAAAGAGTTAATACTACCTATGCATATGGTTGTGCAGTTCCAGAAAAAAAACCATACCCCTCCCCCCCCCTTGGAAGGTCCTTGGAAATTTCTAGGGGGAGGGGGTCTTAGAAGCCAAAATTTTTAAAGCAAAATATGAACCTAAACTGGAATTTCTGGCGGGTAGGGGAGGGGGGGGGGGGTGCAAAACAAAAAAAACCTTCCATAGGGGGAGTATGAATATTTTATAGAACTGCACATTCCATCTTTTTGCCAAGCTTTACACTTCACTTGTGCTGGCTTGGGACCCAGTTAAACTTAAGCAATCTCACACATATCCTTTCATGGAGAATCCTTGAGGCTTTGAATGTAAATGCTATTCATTTGCCATCTAATAACAATGAAGTAAACGATTATAAAACAAGAAACCAAAATTCGGAATGGGAAGACAGTTTATAAAAAAAATAAATAAATCACCTTATTTAGTGTGAATGTATTTAGTGCAGAGCACTATTGGGGACACTTTCCAGATTGTATTGGAATTTAGAAGTGTTGTTTTTGAGGAGAGCCTGGGAAAACCGGAGTACCCGAGAAAAACTTCTCAGAGCAAGGACGAGAACCAACAACAAACTCAACCCACATGTGACGCCGTGTCCAGGAATTTGAACTCAAGCCACATTGATGGGAGGCGAGTTCTCTCATTACTGTGCCATCCCTACTCCCCCAAAGGGCAATTAAGCTTAATTCCTAAAGAAAACTGCTTTACATACACTTTCTTACAGTTCTGAGATAAAGGATCGGAGAGTTGTAAAATGTTCAATGTGCCCATTGAGAACATTTAATGTTGAGTTTGAGCAGGCTCAGGACTAAAATGGAGGTAGGGTGCATAACTTCACCCGCAGCTGTGAGGCTGAGTAGTTATTTAATTTGAGTTCTATTTTTAAAATAGATTTCTGCCAGAGAATATCAAAGTCCTGAAGAATGCTACCTTGCCTTTTATGAGGAGTTGGTTTTATTAACAGCGCGGCTTGTCGCTGATTGGCAATGTGTTGGCTTCTGCCATGGGTAAGGAAGAACATTAAAGAATGTTTAGTTGCTAGTATAAATTTTCCTGGTGTCAATGCCTCCACCGCCTTTCCCTCCCCATTCTTCTCTCCCTAAGGTACTGTCTCTTACCCAGTTTGTCTTAAAATTCCCTTAATTCTCATCATGGAACGAGATATGTCCAGAAATGCACATTAATGAGATGCATGAACTGTATGGTAGACATCACAAGGTGTCCCTCACCCTAAATTCTTACTAAAACACAAATAATTCTGTCAAACATGAGGTAATATGAAAAATGACAAAACGGTCTGTCTTATACAAAGTACCCTCGCCTTGCGGACACCCCGCTATTAGGGCCAAAATCCAGATCCCCAGCGAAAGCTAGAGGGGTTTGACTGAAACTGACTTCCGCTTTTACGGACTCTCACTATTACGGAATTACGGACACTTTCGTGGTACAAATAACAATTCTATTGTTTTGACTCTCGATAAAGCGGACACCATGAACTTCGCATGTAACATAAACTGCAGTCTGATGTTCGTAATTTGTCAAAACACACTTCAAAAGATTTCTGGAATGTTTATTTTCGCACCAATCTCTTTAGTGGCTGTACAACAGACGCTGCGTTTTTACTTCAGCTCATGCCTTTTCCTTCAAGACTCTTTAGGAGAGACCAAGCCCTCATCCTCCATTCTCAATGACTGCTTAGCAGATTCACTACTGTTGATAAGCTTTTGAAGTCTTACAAGATATTTTGGGTCGCCACGTAACTCATAAATACGTGGAATCTCAAGCCCCAGGTCACCACCTCTGTTGATCCCAACACCCCGCTATTACGGACATTAAACGAAGTCCCGAGGGTGTCCGCTATAACGAGAGTTAACTGTACATGCAATTGATGACAAGAACCCCGGGTTCATAACAGGTTTTTTGGGTTACTGGAGTACACAATGGCTCTTAAATAATCGTGTATCAGCGAAAGTTTACAGAACTGTCTTCTCAAGTCTAACAGCTATTTCGCTTATTTTTATTCCGGAATACGGTCAATCAAATGCAACCTTAAAGATTTTACAAGTTCAAATGAACTCCAGACAAACAAAACATTTCAAGGCATCTTAACCATGTCTTCTTGAATAGAGGTATGAGATAATTAAAATGACTGCTGGAATCCCAGAATGGTCGACTCTGATCAACTCCCTGATTCCCCCGTGTTAAAACTTACTCTATTATATTATCTCAGTTAGTACTGGCGGTGTGATTGGTCACACGCTAAATTTGATTGTTTCCCTTGACTTCAACAAGTTCCTTTCCCGAGTTGCCGATTAACCACAGAGAAATCATAGGGAGCTGACCTTAAGCACAGACATTCGTGAACCAGGGACAGCAACCGGAAGTCGAATTTTCCCTTTTTGGCGTGATTCTACTCTTTACCACGGACAGGAAAAGCTCTTGTTGGTGACTGTGGCTTGACGTTACAAACGTGACGTCGTCAAAACGCTCCAAAAAGGGAAAAATTCAATTTCCGGTTGCCATCCGTGGCTGAAAACGTCTGTGCTTAAGTTCCCTAATAAATATCTTACTAACCTTGTTTTCTCGGTCTGTATTGTAAGTTACGAATCCTCATTGTTTTCCCCGTTCATTAATGGCCCGCGCGCTTGGCGCTTGGGCCATAAATTAACGGGAAAATACCCGGTCTGTAACTTACAGCACGGACCCCGAACTCGATTAGTAAGAGGTATGTATTTTTGTAAAACAGGTGCCTAAAAAATTAAACTGCAACAACTGATAAGTTTGCTGTGGTGGGATGTTTGTCCAAATCTCAAATGTTGTTTCACATTTCTCAGGCTTTCTCTTGTTTCCTGACTGCAGGGTGCTTAATACAGATAACATGAGCATTATTGGACTCACTATCGACTATGGTCCATACGGATTTTTGGATTATTATGATCCTAATTATCTTAGTCAGGCATCCGGTGAGTGGAAGTTCGTAAACATCGTTGTATTGTATGTGGTCTATATAGAAACTACATGCTTAATGAACGGATCTTTTGAGATATGTAAGTGTCAGAGTTGAAAAGGAAGCAGTTTCGTTTTAATGGTAGTATGTGAAACTAGTGTGTGAAAGACAAAAAATTATAATCTTTCAAAAAAAAATTTCCTTTCCTGTTTAATTGTCGCCAGGCTTTCGTTGTTTCTAGTAGTTCAGCGACGTAAGCATAAGCCAGGGAGTCAATATAAAGAGTTTTTACCGATATACACTAAACATTAGCGTATACGTATAAGAAGGTCCGTCATTTAGTTGTAGAGCGCGTTTTCAATTGAGTCTTGAAAGTAATCGTGCGCATGATGTGGTTTGTTTTACTGAGCTCTGTGATTGGTTGACAAAACTCACGCCACTTTTTCAACCAATAAGAATTTTAAATACCAAAGCCAATCACGGCTAGTTATCACGCTTTGCTTGCACGCGTTTTCCCTCGCCTGACGTCTGTTACATGTATTTGCTTTGAGTTCTGATTGGTTCATTGCACTGTTCACATCTGTTGTGATTGGTCAGGGTAATTGCATTGGTTTTGGTTTTTCGTCGCTCAAAGTGTCCTCACCTGAAATAGGTTCTACAAAACCACAATCCAGTGGAAAACTCGATGCATTAAACACTGAACCAACGTACCTAAACAATTTTTCTCGGCCAGTCAAGTGCTTCTTTGATGGACCACTCTATGAATTTACTAACAAATAGTGACATTCATAACAATTATTATAATACAAGGAACAAAGACATGCTCAGACTACCCCGTGTTACCAGAAATTGGGGGAAAGCAGAGAGTTTGCCATCACTCTCTAAAAGACTGGAATGAATTAGAGAGAGAGAGACCAGAAATGCGCCGAATATTGCTACCTTTAAGCGAAACATGTTTGCCAGATCTTTTAATTAACCGTATCGGAAAGAATTTTTGTAGTTTTAGCTTCTTTGGTTTGATCATTTTTTTATCAATTTGAAGTTTTTAACCCCATCGATGATATCTTTGTAGTTTCAGCTTCTAGTTTGAATTGCTGTTTTGTCAATTTTCTCTTATATATTGTATTTCAGTTTAACCTTTCGTATATTTAATCTTTATAGGACCTTTCTGAAAACCACGTTAAGTGACCGAAAGCTTCCTAATAAAAGATTATTATTATTATTATTATTATTTCTTTCTTTCATGCTCAAGGGGGTTTGAACTGTGAATTGGAGTGCTTACCATTTACGCAAAACACCAGGATCATGGAAATTTTCGGCATAAATACGAAATGATTTAGCTTGTCTCAACAGAAGATGGATAACATGCAAAATGTATGAACATCAGCTGTAAATCCCAAAAGGAGCAATAAAAATGCATCACTTTGATCAGAAGCCCATACTTTCAGAAGTACTCCAAATGGAATGATGCGTACCATTTGATTTTCCAACTGGAATTTCAGGGTTTTCCATGTAAATGGTAAGCACCCTTTAATACAAATTATCTGACTCACATCCCTGTGTTGTTCGTCATGTAGATGCCAGAAGAAGGAACTCGTTCAAGAACCAGCCAGAGCTGTTAAAATGGAATTTGCTCAAACTAGCCGAGGCCATACAAGATGCCTTGCCTCTGCAACAATCAAGTTCTGCTGTAGAAGAACTGTAAGTATACTAAGCGTAACACTGTCAATGAGGCCATGTGGTGATTCGGGTAGCACAAAGTTTGATTATCCGATTGTGCGGATTCTCGGGAACTTCACGTACTCCGCTTGAGTAATAGGTTGAGGGATTAACTTGCAATAAATATTTTCGAGATGTAAATGGAAAATTGAACACATCATCAAATTTTTGAGTTTGTTCTTAAGTGCAGTCCAAACACTCGGCATTTAGTGGTTAATATATGTGGTACATAAATAGTAAAAAAAAAAAAACTTGAAAAAGATTTAGTAGAGCAATTGTAAGCGTTGCCTCATTTTTTGTTTCAAGCAACACTAACCATAGACTGAGTAAAATCATAAATCACGTTCAAGTGTTCGCCGGTCTTTTCTGATACGGTTTAGAATCATTTTCACGAGCAAACGTCGGTGAAGTAAACTGGGCTTATTGATTCAAATGACTTGCACTTTCTTTACTGAAAGTTGTTAATATCTAGACCATGCAGCTACAGGGGCAGAACCAGGGAGTTTCGTTTGGAGGGGATCCAAACTTACGAAATTAAGGTTGAAGTTAACATTGTTTTGAAGAAGTTTGTGAAACATTGTTCTTGTCATGTCGGCTATTAAACACTTATGAGGGCGTCACAAAGCAAGGAATTATCGGTCAACTCAGTTTAGCAAATTTGATATATTCCTGGGGCCAGAGTTACGAAGGCCTCCCAAGTCCCGCGTGGGTTGATTACGTACGGTATATGCTGAGAAACCCATACTTAGGATATATCTTAACTTTGGAGAATCTGTAAATTATTAAAAGGTCTGCGAGGATCTTTCTCTTTAGTATTAACACGTGTGATTAGTTGAAGTTGTTGAAGCAAAGCGCACAGGTAAAAAAGGTTACGTTGAAGGTCTTCGGCGTGGGTTTCCAAATCGCTCGGCGTACGTATATTGGTGCACGATCGTGGTCGCAGCGTAACACACGGAGGTAATGCCTGGCTTTAGATTACCTCATAGTAGATATTCAGCAGGTTCAAATAAGTTGAAGAAGCAAAACCGGTTATTTTGGTTAAAAAAAGCAAAAAAGTTGACGTTTTCCTGGGAAATAACTGATGACAGTTTCACAAAGAGGTTGGCGACTTGATTTAAAGTTGAATCTGTGTGAAAGTAGATTTTCTGATTTTATTTCAGATTCGATGCTGAGTTGGAAAGGTGTTTCACTCAAAAGATGAGGTTAAAAGTAAGTCCTGTTAGTGTATTCCAGTCAGCCACAGCTGACATCAATTAATGTTGTCCTTTTTTGTCATTTCAGCTTGGTCTGGTGAAGAAAGAGCTGTCCACAGATAAGTATGTGAAAGTTAATTTATTTTAACAGAAAAGGAAAAACCTTACCTACCGGTAAGGAGAACAAGCTTGTGATCTGTTAAGGCAACTTGGTAACGGTCTTGCAAAATCACCATTTTCTTTTAAGTGGTTTCTTTAGCCCTTAGCAAAATCGTTTGAAGTTGGTCCGGTTGTAATCTGACACAGTCTTCCCCCTAAGAAATTTGTTTTGCGTTGACAGTTTTCTCTCCTAGTGAACCAGATTCTCTTCTGTTTTTTCAGTTGCCCTTATCAATCTCAAATATCTGCTTCCAAATAGCTCTTTGGTCGTTCACGGCCACTTTTTCCTTCAGTCTTTCTTTCTATGGTTAGCTCTCCAAGGTGTCCTATCCTCTGTGTTACTCCGTGCCCGAAATATCGTGATTTCTAGTAAAGTAGAAACATTTCCTCTCAAACTCATTGACAATTCGTGAAGAAAACAAAAAGGAAAGAAATCGCTACAGTAAATTTCTCCAAGAATTTGAAAAGCTCTATCAAACACTCGAGATAGCGGTTACATCCAATTTTCAAACACCTCGAAGTCGCCTCGGTTTTTCAACTCTCGGTGTGTGAAAATCAGATTGAACACTGTTCCTGGTGTTGATGTGTTACATGAAATCTAAAGGTTATTTGTGGTAGGAGGAGAGGGAGAAGCCTATAGCTAGTGTTAACAGTAAATTGTCTTTTCAGAAACCTGATCAGCAGTCTTTTTGACACCATGGAAGAAACCGGAGCAGATTTTACAAACACTTTTAGATGTCTTAGTAGAGTGACACCAACAAATTGTCCAACAACTGAAAGGTATGATATTCTTGTCAACTTCCTCTTGGGATCAACAACAATTTCTTTTCGTAAGATGCAGTTTCTAACTGTAAGATAACTGCGTCTATGCGTCATTTCTCCATAAACTCTCCCCATTCCGTTTTTCCTTTATCACAACTTCAGTTTTTCTGAAAAGGGTGTTACCATACTTTGAACTTTTTTGTAACTTGAACCTTACTCGTTTCCCCAACTGACAAATAAATTATTTTATCATTCGATGCATGTTTTTCTTCCTTTTCATTGGCCGAGAGCAAACCACGTGACCTGCAAATAATCGCCTACAAATAATGGTCTGCTCATGCGCAATACTGCCAACTGTGTTTTGCTGCAAATGATATTCTGCTCATGCGTAATTGAAACCACGCTCTTGTGTGAAAATGGCAGATCGCTTCCCTGAACTATCAGAGAGAAAATAATTATGAAAAACAAACTCGGTGATCGAATGATAAAACAATTATTGAACTCGGTTATAGACTACGAGTAGTCCCCCATTTTTCCTCAGGGATAGTAGGACGAGCGAAACGCGAGTGCGCGTGAAAATCACCCCACGCGAGAAAAGGCGACACGCTTCTCTCTCCCCGCCGCGTGTCGCCTTTAGGATAGTAGGACGAGCCGCGTGTCGCCTTTAGGATAGTAGGACGAGCGAAACGCGAGTGCGCGTGAAAATCACCCCACGCGAGAAAAGGCGACACGCTTCTCTCTCCCCGCCGCGTGTCGCCTTTTCTCGCGTGGGGTGATTTTCACGCGCGCTCGCGTTTCGCTCACCCTACTATCCCTGAGGAAAAATGGGGGACTACTCATAGTCTAACTCGGTTATCGCAAAATATCGTGATTTGTCAGTGTCTCGCAGATCAATCATTATTTGCCTAAGCCGAAGACTGAGGCAAATAATTGATCTGCTCGCCACTAACAAATCACGATATTTTGCTCAAGCTCGTCCAATAATTGTTAAGTGTTTTACCTTCATGACGCTCTTTCATTCACGTTCATCTCACAGTGATGTCCGGTCTTCTGTTCATCTGGGCCCGGTTGTTCGAAAGTCGATTAAACGTTAGTCTCTCTCACGGACGCTCGTTTGGCTCGTCACGCAATAAAAATTGCTTGACGAGCCAAATGAGCATCTGCGAGGAAGGCTAATTGAAGCTAATTCCCGATTAAAAATTAACCGAGGTTTTCGACTCGGCTTGTTTAAAAATTTTCAGTGAAAGCTAATTTTAAGCTTATGCTAAATGAAAGTCTAAGTCAAAACTGAGGGCAAAGTAAGTGTAAATTTACTGCCGCAACTCATTGCCTGGCTCCATCTTCCTAAGTGGTACTTCATGTTAAGAAAATGCACATATTAAATAACTACACTTTTCACTTTATAAGACATGTTTCCATCGTCAGTTAAACCTGCGAGCACGCGCTCTAGTTTGTTTCGCGCGAGTTTTAGGCCGGCCAGCTCGGCGAACCAGGATGAACGGGGAAACAAGGGCTCCGTTTCTCAAATCACCCGACAAGTGTATTTATTGATATTTTTCAAACCTTTTTCTTTTCGATCGGTGGTAATTTTTCGTGCAAACTAACCCCATGCGTTTTTCCATCTTGTAAAGTTGTTAACGTTAGCTTTCAAATGAACTTTCGAGAAACGCACGTAACTCGCGAAACTAACAAGATCGTCTGCTCGCAGGCTATCGTCAGTTACAAAATATGGTCAATAAAACTGCCCTCACAGTAATCGAAGGTCTTAGATTCGACTCTTGTTAGGAGCATTTTCCGAGTATGCCTGTGTCGTTTACTGAATAATACATCATTCTCATTTATACAGCGGGCTTAACATATTCCTTCATATTCATTTCCATTGCGCATATGCCACTCATTGACATTCCAATCCTAGCAGTATGCAGGATGTTTGTCCCATGAACCTAGTTTAATGGGCTTAGCTCCCACGAGTCTCCTGTAGCTCAGTGGTAGAACATCTGAACTATAAATCGGAAGGTCACTCGGGTGTTTTTCCGAGTATGCCTTTGTCAGTTACTGAATAATACATGATTTTCAAAACTGCGCTCATACATCCTAGTGAGTGATAGGTGTTAATTAACTTTAAATACTGATATGGTAACTACAATATGTAAATTACTAACTGACAATAATGAGGGAATGAGGTGTTACAAACTGAAAAGTGTCGTTTTATAGTTATTTATATTTCATTGCCAGTCCTTTTCGTGTCAGCCTTTCAATTCATATTTTGCGTTCGTTTCTCAGAGATGAAGATGTCGTAGAGTACTTGGTGTCCCAGTGTGTTTCACTGCAAGGACTCATAACCACTTGTTCATCTGTTGTAGAATGGAGGTTTGTTTGTAAAGAATCTTATAGCAAATTATCCCAATCCACGATTTGTTGTCACATTTGCTTCTATGATTTGCCATAGTTAATCTAGGGACTGGTAAGGAAACCTTGCCATGAAAACAATGGTGCTGCAATTTATGTTGGAAGGGCCGCGACCCTGCACAATCCTTTGTTTTAACGTTCACACCACAGTTGAATGCCTTAACAAAAAACGGTTCGATTGGTCAGTTGCTCCAACACATTCCGAATTCTGTTGTTGTATGTGCAGGGTCAAGGCCAAAAAGGCAAACAAAAACATATAACAAAGACGTTTTGTCAGGTTTCATAACCATTGCCTTTAATTAACTGTGGATTTGAAACAGCAAAGACTTTTTTCTTACCATTAAGGATGGAGAGCTGAGCGCGCAGATAGTTTAATTGTGATCTGTAGCGAAGTGATGTAACTAATTGTCTCCAAAAATTTTAGCTGTCGTGAAATCTTTGTGTTGCTGTTATTTTCCCTGGCTTTGCAATTTAAAGCTAGTAAGTGAATGTTCTTGATGGTTTCAGTTAGTGTTCACGCCAAACCACCCACCAAAACAATTTGCATGGAACATTTTAATAATCACAGTAACATTCCAAACTTTCTTACAAAACAGATCAAATCCTGTTCAAATGGTCACATCTTCGTTACAGAGAAAATGTAGCGGACACGTTTTATTCGACAACCCGAAAACTTGCCATGGGTGATGACGGGCGCAGCGTCCATTTTAGTGATATACCCACCCCCTCCCGGATGTTCACATAGTATTCTGTTATTCGTTTACAGTAGTCTGATGGTCATGTCTCGAGACGTGTGGCGATCAACTCCAAATGTGATATCTCACTTAGAAAAGGAAGCTGAAAAACACTTACAGGACGATAAAACGCGCAAGGAAAAAATCAGACGCCTAAAGGTGGGACATGCCTTGCTACGTCGAGTGTTAGTGTGTTAGTTTTAACTTTCAGAGAGTTTAGTTACAGACAAACATGGTAATGTGGCCGGGACGAGCCCAGCTGGTGTCCTTTACCTTAGAGAGGTGTTTCTTTCGTTGTTTATCGCTCCAGGCAGACATCTCAGGAAACAAATGGCTTTGTAGACTAAGGAACAGTCACTTTGCTGAGGGATAAGACAAGAGCGCACGCGAAAATTCCTCGCGGGAAGCAAGCTTCGCGCGCGCGCGTGTGGTTTCCTCGCTTTACTATCCCTAAGAAAAATAAGGGACTCTATGAGATAAAGATTCAAAGGGTGAGGCTTCACCTGGAGGTTCAATCGCTTACCTTTTCACATACCAACTTTCACCGAAATGGTATCACCCTTTAAAATAATTGCGGCGGATTTCGAGTGCTATGGAAAGGCGAGGTGATAAGAATGCGTGAATATGGGTTTTAAATCAAGAAAATACTTCATTTATCATAATGTTATTGCTGTGCTTATGCCGTTCTATTCAGATGTTAACTCAGGAAGAAAAGGAGAAAAAGGACAGGAAATTATGGACGGAGTGGATCCAGACATACAAGTGAGCATGATTCTGTAATACTCGGCAATTTAGGATACTTTGTGGGTTTTTTTTTTCCTTGTTTCGTTTCAGATTGTACTGTGGAAGAAGGGGTCGATATCGAGAAGACCTTTCCTCTCCTAATTCTAAGACAAACAACCATCTTTGTTCCTATTTTTTTCCCTTCTTAGTGGAGGGAGGGGAAAAGGAGAGAAAATCCTGGGAACATGGTTTTTAGACAGAGAGTCTCTCTTTTTTCTCCTAGAGAGTTGAGTGAGACTCGAATCCACCCGGCGTATGGACAAATATGGCAGTTGTACATTTTACCACAAAAACCTTGCGAACCTAAAACAGCCAGTAGGAACATAGAAAATCATTTTTTTTTCTCGCGAAATTCGTCCCTGTACTGACAACATTCTGTATGCTAGGTTTGAAGTTTTTAGAACTTTTCTGTGCGCGGTTTTTATGAGCGTTTTTAAAGGGTTTTCTTACGCTTTGAATTGTGGGTAAATGTGCCAGTCGCCATATTTTTTCGGTGGATTACGGATTCACCGTTAGAAAGAAAAACCAACTCGGAAGAAGAACTGCGATCAGTCTGAAAAGTGGTCCTTAGTTTCCAACATATCTATTGTTTAACTATCCCCAAAGCGGCTTCGGTTGTCTCGGTCTCCTGTCGATCTCCTGTTGAATATAACAACAACAGTTTTAATAAAGTGTTGTTGTTATATTCAACAGGAATTATTTTGTTTATAGCTCTTTATGACTGAGAGAACTTAAACTGTAGTTTGTGTTTGTTAGGATTCGTCTTGATAAGGAGTGCGACCAACGGAACGCGGAGGAGGTAAGCTGGTTTGTTTTTTGGCACTGCCCCTGCTATCTAGACAGCACCAATTGACGCTAAATATTTTAGTCAGAATTCTAATTAAACTCTTGAACGTCATGCAAGAAGCATTTCATTTAAATCTTTTTAAGTTTTCAGTGAAGACAATCACATTTATTCTATTGTGACAGCAGTTTTAGGGGATGTCATTACCTCATATTTTTGTTGAGATATCTCGGTTTTCTTTCCTGTGTTTGTCTTTCTACGCACCGGTTTTTCAACTTCGACCCAGGGTTGCCACGGTCATGGAAAAGTCAGAGAAAAACATCTTGTTTTTCAACGTTGGTAAAAAGTCAGAAAATTTGGATAAACTGAGGGAAATTCTAAATCAGGGAATTTATTTCCGGCTAGCCATTAGGTTTCCAAAGAGTTTCACTGCTCAGCAAAGGTAATGTCATTCCAAAACTAATTTGCAAAGGAGTTGATTTCTGTGGATTTGTCGCTGGCTCTATTGCCAAAGGACTTGTCTTTGCTGGTCAATGAAAAGTCAGTGAAGTGATTGCGTTCATGTTGAGTTTCAAAAGTCGCCTTTTTCCCGCGCTGCGATAAACTTTTTGTGTTGCTAGCCTCGCTTCCAGTTGTCGTTGGCACGTAATCTTATGACGTCACTAGTCGAGCTTCAGCACGTAAAGACCCGAGAACGAGGCTGGCCTGTTGCGTGTTCAGCTTGTGTCTCAACTAGCGTGATGCTCATAGAATACATTTGTCTCTGATTGGTCCATCAAATTCAGTTACCTCCAGCAACACAAAACATTCTCTTTCTATCCTCTGCGTTCGCAGGTGAACCAAGAAAGAGTCAAAATAATGAGGTCCAACAACCCAAGGTAAAGGAGAACTGTGCATTGGAGTCCTAAATACATAAATATAAATGTAGATACGTGCTTTGCGGATATCACAGTCTTTGATCTGGGGCCCGGTTTGATAAAGCATCTTGGGGTAAGGGGGAGTTTTCTGAATCGGAAGTAGCCTGCAACCAAGCTCTGCAATTAGGGACTCATGGGGATATGTATTTGGGGCGCAAGCGGCGGGCGAGGCGAACCGCAAGAGAATTTCTTCACCCGCCCCCGCCCCAATCCTCTCGCAACTGACCTAATAAAGAGTTTGCTCGCAGGCTAGATTCAGAGGATTTTGTCTTTCTCAATTCATGTTCCTTATCCTCACCAAACTGCCTGCAGTCGAGTGATCCAATATTAACTCTCAAGAAAATCCTTGGGAAAACAGAGAATGCTTGCAGAAAACTGCTACTTATCGTAAGATGCTTATGCAACCCTGTACAGGTCCTAGAAAAGGGTCTTTGCACTCAGTGCCTCGTATTGTCTGAGTACAAGACGCTTTCTTGAAGACACGTAATAAAAGCCAGAGATGATATACGACGGACTAATATTACATCTCATCTAAAAATGCACTATCAGGTTTTTAAATGTGCGGAACAAAGTATATTTAACAGGGTACGCGAATGTCAATCTTTCTTTTGTGCGGTGTTCCTTTTTACCTCAGTAAATGCCGATATTTTTCTCTACAGATTCGTTTTAAGAAGTTACATCGCCCAGAGAGCCATAGAGGCAGCGGAAAATGGGGATTTCTCCGTGGTAAGTAATCTGCAAAAAGTGGGTGCAAAAAGAGCCTTCGATACATGCCGTAATAGACTCCTGTGGGAAGGGAAGAGGGTGGGAGGGGAGTGGGGGGGGGGGGGGGGCCTAGGGTGAGATGTAGAAATCCAGGGAAATGCACAGGAACCGTTAAGACACATTTTTTTGCCCACCTCCCGCACCTTCCTCTTTGCCGTTTCCACACACACCTCTCCCCCCTACCTCGATCACACTTTTCTTACGGACAAATTTGTTAACGCTTAAGGAGAACGACGTTTCGACCGTCTGACGGTCACTTTCAAGTTCAAGATGAGAAGTAAAAATTGGCATGTGCTTATATACAATTGTGAAATAACTAATGAGATATTGACTGTAAGATATTCACATCTAAACAATATAAGAAAATAATAGCGTGAATGTTAAATAGATAGGAACGCTAAAAACGATAAAAGGTATTAAACAAATAACTTCGCGCGGATCGAGTCGCATTGTTTGTTCAGTTTCGGCTTTAGGTCGCGAATAAAAAAAAAATCTTGAAGATCAAGCAGTCGAGTTTGTTCTGTCACTTTTTCAGGATTTTAAAGTTGCTTTTTGAAGTTGCGACTGATTGATCTTCGAGAGGTTTTTTTACTTCTCATCTTGAACTTGAAAATGACCGTCGGACGGTCGAAACGTCGTTCTCCCTTAGCGTTAACTTTCATAATTAAATCCATTTCGAAAAATTTGTTGATAAAAATTTGTTAGGCCTGAATTCTCACTAATTGTTTGGATTCAACTCCAATCACTGGCTACTGAACTTGATTGATCGCCGTCTCTTCATTTTATAGGTACAAAATCTTCTAAAGCGCTTGGAGACGCCATACAGTGATGACGATCACGCAGCCGTCCTCTCTCAGAAGGCAACCGCCGACGCCCAGTGCTCATCTCACCAAAGACCAGCCATGTTTCACATCTCTGATGAACACAAAACATATCTAGATAGACCACCAGTCGACGCACTGAACCTGCGTCTCACGTGATCCTCATAAATCTGTGAAGTCTGCCCCTTGGTTGACCAATCTGCGCAAGCGACAGGCATCTAATCTGCCCTCTCTTGGGAATTAGAATTTTCTTCGGCCGCCATTGAGCGAGGAAGCGCGCTCCCTGCGTGGTGATTGTTCCTTTTTCCCCGCTCAAACACGAGCTCTTGAGATAAAGGGCAAGGGATAAGGAAAACGTACATGGTTGTTTGCTGAATCTTGAATACTTGCTGTTGTCTCCATTCCCTCTGACAGCCCACGTTTAGCCGAGCGTCTCGAGTTAGCGACGGAAAATCTCCAAATGCCGTCGTTTTGGGATATTATTTCCTATTATTTCTTTTTCACTTCTCTTGACTCGTCCTGTCCCCCACCGGGGCAGATTCACAGAAGGATCAAATTTCGGACTCCTTTTTAGAACCTTAAATATAATTTAAAATGGCAACTATACGTGCAATAACATAAGCTAGAATAATCTAAAAGTAAATCGATGATAGTGGTGTCTATTGACATAAAAAAAGTAGTAAAAAGTTGAACTGATCTTTAGGAGTGAACTATATGACTCCGACTAGATTTTGTAGTCGATTTGTGTCGGAGTCCAGTAAAGAGAATTTTTGCTGTTGCCTATGTTATTCATATGCAGATAATGACGGTGCTAACAGAAACCATGTAATTGGCGGTTTGTACCCGATGTTTTTAATGGTCTGGAATAAAAAAAACTGTATATGTGGCGTGTGTATGGTTTGTTTTGATAGAGGAATAAATCTCTGGGTAGAGGGCTGTCAGCTGCTCTCAAATGTGAAACGGAAACGTGCAGACAGAACAGTGCTTAATATGGCTCCTGACGGTGAGTTAGGCAATTCAACCACTATAATTTTAAGAGCCATTTTCTATATATCAAAGTCAGTTTTTGAGCCAAGGAGACATGAATACCGGCCTAGCTTAGTTTCTCACCTCACTGAGGTAACGAGCTACCTAGAAGGTAAGAAACCTAACAGCCGCCTTCCCTTTCTCCCTCCCCCTCCGTCTTTTCAGTTGATAAGGTCTCACTGATCGAGGCAGATTCCTTTGTGGCTCACACACGGATGTTGATGGAGGCCTTGCCTCTAAACGTCTGCTGTTTGAGACCCACCCTTGTATATCGTGTTTCATTAGACAAGAAACTCAAGACTCCAGCCGGGTGGGTAACCTGTGACTCGTGCGCGCGTTTTCCTGAACGCTTCTTTTACGTCACACACGAGCGTTGTCTGTTTTAAGTCACTGTGTTGCAGAGCAGTCTGCTCAAGTATTTTACTGAAACATGGTGAAGGTACCATTTATCCTCTGAGAGACAAGAGTGAACGCCTATTGGCTAATGTAAGGTAAATAAGGCTTGAAACGAATGTACACTTTTAACAGCAAAGTTGATGACTAATAATTTGGTCACGGTAAAGAGATTCGAGTGCTGACCTTTCGAGCGTTAGTCTTTCGTCAGATCGAATCATTTCGCTTAGATCAAGGGCTAACGCTCGAAACGTCAGCACTCGAATCTCTTTACGGTAGCCAATTTACCTTCAGTTATTAATTCAGTTGGTAAACTAAGCATTCGTTTCTACTCCTTAACGACCCAGCACCGTAATTTCTTTAGAAACTAAACGCCTTAACAAGGCTTGAGATTGGCTAACATTCTCATGACGTCATTCGTCCGTCTGTACTTTACTCCTCTAGACCAATCAAAACGCAAGCTTTACGCTGCTTTCTGTATCAAGAATCTCGCTGAAAATTAGTGTCCCGCGTGTCCATAAGATTTACTTATACATATGTCTCACCCGTGTACATAGATATGAAAAATACAGTGCAAACATTTCTACAAGCAGGCATAATCTATTTTATCACTTTATTAATTTATCTAAACAAATATTAATACAGAGTATTCTGTTAAGCAAAGGCTTGAGTCCTGTGTCATTACATTAATAATAAAATAGTGTACGTACACATTACATAATAATTATTTATTCAAAGTAGAAAAGAGAATCATACTCTGTTCTTTAAGAACTTAGCGACCTAATTTATAAAATCGATCTTACTGTTAAATCTGAATTGTGTACCTTTAGTTGATAACTAAACCCTTAACAAACTTTGTAGTACGCATGCGCTAGTGTAGACGAAAAACGTACCCTCAAACCCATCAAAATATCTTTAGTTTAGGAAGATAAAACTCAACTATTCTATTTACTGGACAAAAACTACAAACGCATAAATCAGCGTTCCTGTAAGAAATCAGAAGTTATCCCACTTACGCACATAACTCTGTTCTACTTAATCTAAATCCGTTCATTAAACTGATGAACAGTAACTATATTTAGGCAGGGTAGCTGACCTGCATTACAAAATTTGCAATCATCAATTAAAAGAAAACTATATATAATTGGCGTAATAACGAAAATAAGCGAGAAATTCCGACGTTTCGAGGTCATCATGACTTCATTTTCAGGGTTATAAAAATATGACAGTTGGTGAAGCAATTTAAGTGAAAACGTTGCGCGAAATGAGTCCTGCCATTTGTTCAGTGTTGGTCTTCTTGACTTGAACGAGTAGCATCTTGTGGATTAGACAATCTAGTTTTACTTTGCACTTTTCTAGCGCGGAAAACTTGTTCGTCAGCTCAACTTGGGTCTTGACTCCGTGATTTTTCACATGCTTGCCACTGAACAGCTGAAGATTTTTGCTCCTCTATGCGCTGGGAGAGATCAGTATGGTCAGGTATAGCGTATGGTCAGCCGGCACAGCCAGCATCGGACTAATCACATTTGAAACGTATACAACACATTGATTGATGACCAGAGCAGTCTCTTCTATCTTAAGCATGTTACCAATTTTAGGACTGGTGTACACTGGTCAGTTGTATATCGTTTCGGACTTTTCTTTCCAAGATCTTTTAGTTGCTCGCAAACAGCATCGGCATGGATCCCTGGTCTTAAAAGGGTAAGGCTGTTCGGACGGTTTTGTTCACTCCTGCGTCAGCCTGATTAGGATTTTGATCGCATTGAACTGATCTTACAAACGTGGCGATATTCGCGAGTTGATTGGATTCTCGGGGTGTGTTCACATTCGTTGAGAATAAATCCCACAATGATGAATGGCGACACGCCCAGTTCAACATAGTCTTTAGTAGAGATCTCTTGTAACGCTCATTGACAAAGGCCCTGATAGTGAAGGAGGACGGAAATCAGTGTTCGTTGGTTTTCTTGTTGTAAGATGGCAGCCTTTCTTCTCTGTTACTGGCATGCCCACGAACGGCAGCTTGTTGTTAGATGCAATCTACATTGTGAATTGTACAGAGGAGTGACAACCGTTAAGGGTTAACAGGAAGGCTGTTGGAGTAACTGTATTAGGAAATGTAGCTAAGGTATCATTGGCGTATTTCCTGTAAAATTCTGGCATCTTGTTTTCTCGCTCCAGCATCTTTTCTGCACAAGAAGGCATTACCCATAAGAGGCGCAACAGGTGAGCCCATCGCAACGACGTCGTCCTGTTCATATAGTGTTCTATCAAATTGAAAGAGCTGATCTTTGGTTGCCAATGTCAAAAGTCCAAACAGATCTGACCTGCTGATATCTAGACTGTGGGTTTTCGTCAAACCAGTTGTAAGACAATGTTCTTACAATTCTGGCATCTTGTTTTCACGCTCCAGCTTCTCTTCTGCAGAGCACAAGAAGGCATTACCCATAAGAGGCACAACCGGTGAGCCCATCCCAACGACGTCGTCCTGTTCATATAGTGTTCCATCAAATTGAAAGAGCTGATCTTTGGTTGCCAATCTCAAAAGGTTCAATCAACTCTGACCTTCTGATATCAAGACTGTGGTTTTCCTCCAACCAGTTGTAAGAGAATACTCTTCCAGCCGGAGGATTTCGATGGTTTTATCAAGTGTCGTATTCTCACACTTTTTCCAGCATAAATTACTTGACCAAATATCATTACTTATAACTTTGTCACGATGATTTCGACACGATGAATTTTCAC
Organism: Pavona decussata; assembly: GCF_977016875.1. Classification (NCBI taxonomy): domain Eukaryota; kingdom Metazoa; phylum Cnidaria; class Anthozoa; order Scleractinia; family Agariciidae; genus Pavona; species Pavona decussata. Next base: position 1,002,929 of record NW_028145643.1, read on the forward strand.
TTAAATATTTTCCTAGTTAATTGTATTTTAAAATGCTCTCTCGTTACAATTTAGAAAACAAAAATTAATAACAAAAATATCACTTTTATAAACTATAGAATTTGAGTCCTCCTTAAATCCTAGAATAATCTTAAGCACTAAAAACAAACTACGTATTATTATTATTAACACGGACTATTAACCTGACCGAGAACATTCTTTTACCTACTTTTCGGTTAACACTTTAGACAATAATCATAATCATTGTCATCATTGTCATAATATAAGAGAGATACAGGATAGCAGCTCAGTTAAAGATAACTGTTATCAATTCAAGCTGTCAAAAAACATTAAAAGAATTAAAAGAACCCATGTACAACATGAAAAACAAAATAAGCTAATCAATATTGTTCTTAATCGTGGCTCCTTTGCAAAGACAAGTTCGTTTTCTTGGTTTGACTACATACAAAAATGAACGATTGCTTGTCCTAAGATTAAACTACTTAGTATTGTTAAAATTACCAATCCTATGTATTACATCTGTATATCCAATTTCAGCAGACGTAACACTAATTTTGCTGATTTCCTTAATCTTCTGGGTCCAGTTGTTCAAAGGCCGATTATGCTACTCCTGGGTTGATGTGAACTTTGATCCCTGTTTAATTGCTAACCAGTAAGGATGTTTCCAAAAGATTTTGGTCTCGTCTCCGAGTTTTGACTTAAACTAACTTTAAATCAGGGGATTAGCATTAATTGGCGTTGAAACAACTTGGCCCTGAACTACAACCAATGCCATAAATCGTTCGACCGCCCAATCTCTTTCCCCCTCCCCGCCCCCCCCCCCCCCCCCCTGTGCAATATTGGATAGCGCGAGGAACGCGAAGTCTTTTGCAGCGCATTTAAGTTTCTTAACAGCATTGAATGATGGGAAAGAGAATCAGACGTGTCAAGGCAAAAGTGTGACAACATGTCACTAGTTGTAGTACGGTCAACTATTACAAGCAACTTTTTCCTATCAATTAAATACACGTCCCAATAAAATGCCTAAAAACTATAAAGAACTCAGTTATCTTCGTTGGCATATAACATGTAATTTTTCAATGACTTCCTTGGTGGCCAAAAATTCAAAAAAATTTCGTTTCCAAACTGAAAGATGTAGCACCACAGTAAAGAACAAACTTGTCTTAGTCTGTTGTTAACATATAGTGCTATCATGTGAAGGCGGTTTATGTCAGAGAATTTCGTCTACAGAATGAGAAGGCAAAATACAAAAAGGGTAACATAGAGGAAAGGACTGCTTTCATTTGAATGGTCACACTTTAGAATTTCATCCACAGACTCAAAAGTTAGAACCACCTTGTTCAGCATAATAAACAGCACCAAAGGAAAGTACTGCTCAGTAGCTTTCATTTGAATGGTCAGACTTTAGGATTTCATCCACAGACTCAAAAATTAAAACGACCTTGTGCAGTAAAATAAAACGGCACCACAGCAAAGGACTGCTCAGTAGCTTTCATTCGAATGGTCACAGTTTAGAATTTCATCCACAGACTCAAAAGTTAGAACCACCTTGTAAAGCATAATAAACAGCACCACAGGAAAGTACTGCTCAGCAGCTTTCATTTGAATGGTCACACTTTAGGATTTCATCCACAGACTCAAAAGTTAGAACCAGGTTGTACAGCATTATAAACAGCACTGCTGTTTATTATGCTGTAAAATGTTTGGATTTCAACATTACTCAAAAGTGAGAACCACAAAACATGACTTAAGCTTGGCTCTGTAAGTGACAGGAATGCACTTGCTTTAAAGTCCAAAAAATTATCTATTTTTGCCTCTGAAAAACACTTAACAGCATTGTGTTGTCCAGTGATGGAATTCACTCCAAAATGACAACCGTCAGTCACTGCTCACTCTGGATGCTTGATCCCATCTCGTCCCTATAACGCAACCAAACAGAACCACTATTTTAATAACTATAAACCAACGTCCTGGTGTTTACATCGGTGTAGAAACCTCACAGGTTTTTCTTTGTATTGTAGGTTATTGTTTTCCTTTCCTGTATTGTTTTGTCGTTTTTGTTTCCATTGCTTTTATACGTCAGCTATGAGTTTCACAGGTTTTAACACCGAGGTGAAGCTTAAAATTGTGAGGGAAGAAATCAAATTTTCCTAAAAACAGACCGAGACCTGATTTCTGTTGGCCAATCGAAAGCTAAGGTTTGGTTGCCTGACATCTGCTGTTCACTAGTATTTGACTCCTTTTAATTTTTAAGTGGCGCACAATGCCATAACTTTGTGAAGGTACATTTGTTGAATTTGGGCCAACAAAATTGTCTTGTAAAGATCGGCTCATTAAATTAAAGTCATAAAAACTACCTCCTACAGTATTAATGATATGATTCACCACATTTACAAGTTTTCAATTTCTTTTCCCTAATACACACGGAATGCAAGACTTATGTCACATTACTCTGTGTACTATTTAGGGTATGCTTAATACGTAAGGAGATATAATTTGCACTGTTTTGAAGTTTTTCATTTTTGCGCTTTAAATTTTTTTCTCAAGTTCCTTCATAAATGCTGATACAATTTTAGAAATAGGCTGATTTGTAGCTTAGAAATGGTATATTTTCGCGGTTACAAAACCTGTGTTTGCTGATTTGGAAAAACATGTCATTTGCATCAGGGGTTTAAAGGATTAACATACCCTTTGTCTTTCTAAAAGAGTTCCAACATTTGTTTCTGAGCATGCATTCAATGCGAAGCGGTGGAGGAGCGGATACAATAAACGGGGCTTGCGACCAGTTTGAAAATATGACATTGAAAAGAGCACCACCATTTGAAAGTGTGCCTCTCATTTGGAGGGGGTGAGGGGGGGGGGGGGGGTAGTAAGGCACGTAGCATGAACTGATGCGGCGTAAAAATGTATTTGTATGTTAAAAAAATGCAATAATCTCCAACATTCAGTTGCAGAAGATTCATTGTAAAGAAATAAAGGAGTTGAAATACACACCAACAGCCCGTATCAATGGCGGGATTCATTTAGAGTCTTCTCATCATGAGTGAGAGCTAATCTTTTGTTTCTCCTGTTGTTTTTAGTCGTCCCTGGCAACTTCACTTGAATGAGTTTGAACTTTACTTCACTGCCGATTAGGCCAATGGCGATGAGATCCTCTCTGGGACAACTTCCCAACGCAGGTACTTGCATCTCCGAGTGAATGTCTAGCAGACTTAGTAGATCCCCTGATCTAAAGTTAAACAATTGAAGACGGAAACCACATGAAGGATCATGAGTGTTAATAACACATGCTTCATCACTGACAAATTTTAAATCATTTAGCTCTTTGGCTTTACAGAGTATGTGACGCGTGTTTCCTGACAGTGCATCGAGAACGTATACCCCTGGTGTATACTTATCATTATCAGTAGTGCCAGAAATCACAAGAAACTCTTCCGTGGGAGAGAACTTCCTTATCAACGACAGGCGATGTAATGAAGAATAGAGAGGAAAAAAGGGCTTCTCCCAGATAGTGACTGCACCTTGGATTGAGCGCAAGACGCCGCCATCACAAATTACAAGTTGGCATTTACTATTAAATGCAACAAACTTTCCGGAAAAACATTTAGTTGCTGTTACGCCGACTTTCCTAGTGGTATCCAGAATAATCGCTCGGCCCCATTCCGTACATACTACGCGTTCGTCTGAAATTGGGATGACCTCCCCGATTACCTGGAATTCTCTCAACGTCCACCGTCGGATGCACCAAGATAACTCAAAATTCCATAACTCAACAGTGTTCCAGCCGGGTATGAACAGAATACCTTGTATTACAGCCACAGGGCAACACAGACATTCAAGTTCACTGAGCTCTCTTTTCCTTCCTTTTGGCTTCCCAGTTGAAACGTCCCAAGCTGTAAGGTTGTCTCCTTCTGCCGTATTTTCACTCAGAACATAAACAGTTTCACCATTTATAGAAAATACGAGCTTTTTCACAATATCTGTATTTCTACCGTAACTATCTCTGTCTTTCGTCAGTTCATCAAGAGAGAACATAGTTATATAACCACGACTAGGATAACTCCTCAACACAGAATGTTGATTTAGCACAAACGCCACTGACGGCTCCTCAACAAATACGTGAACGGGTGAACAACAAATTGGATCCCCTAAAGCAAAACCACCCTCCGTCCGGGCTTCAATTTTCCAAGGTTCATAGTAAACACTGTTAGAAGAAACGTCTAAAGAAAAAGTTTCATGGTTCTCCATATTGACACTTAAACAAAAACGGCGGTCTTCCCATTTACCCCGTACTGTAATTTGCCTACAAAAGAGAAATCGATAGTCAGGGGAAAATTTTATCATCCCGCATGCGTTTGAGATAGTCGTTTCTGCTAGTGTTCTGAAACCATTCATAACATCAACCAAACAAACAGAACCAGAAGAATGGGAAATTGCAAGTAGCCGTCCATCTTGGGACCACGCAAAAGATAAAACATCTTCATCTCGCTTGAGGCGACTTATCTCTCTGCCATCCGTCAGACTCCACATGACAAGGTATTGAGCATGATAAGGACGATCAGTCAATATCTTGTCGCCAGAAATTGAACAAACAGTGAAACTGCACTTGCTTTCAGGAAAAAAAGGATTCAGGTCTCCGTCAAAAGTATAGGCATGGTCTAAGACTCCTGGTAAGATGACATCCTTAGTTGGGTGAAAAACAACAGAGCGAAAATATAACAGGGAAAATTCACTCATTTGAAAAGTTGACAAAAAGGGCCCTGGTCCTTGATACGTTCTAAATACATGATGGCGTGACGAGTACCGCTTCGTGAAGACGACTGGACGTTTCCATATTAGCTGGCCACTACGGAGTGACCACAGCTGAATGGTTCCATCACGACATTCGCATACCATGTAGTCTGACTGTGGTGACACATCAAAACAGGCCACTTGAGATAAACAAGAGAATGTGGTTTGAACAGCTCCACGCAGATCATTCTTGTCCAAATATTCCAGGTATGATAAATTAGAATACTTAGCATCCAAAAGCTTGGATGCTTCAGAAGTTAGTCCAGGACCTCCTTCATTTAACAGAGTTTGAAAGATAGTGAAAGGAAATTCTTCTAGCGTTGTCTTGTGCTTCTTTAAAAGGAACAAGAAGGTTCCAAGGGCGTTCTGCTTTTCAACAGAAAGGGAATTCAAATCTTCTTGCCTCATAATACAAAGGATATCTTCAGAGGCTGTTGTACTGTTTACACACAGCTTTGCATACACAAGCTCTATGTCAAGCACATAGCTAGCAACTTCATCAAGGCTGTACGATCTCGCATCCTCATTCAACTGTAGCATATGCTGAACACCATGTTGCAAGGCATACTTTGTGGTGTGACTAAACGGCTGTGCCGAGGCATCCGCTCCTTTTCGTTTAACATCATCAAATTCATCAATACAAAGCCGGGAGAGGATCCAATGGCCTACACTATTGTTCACATTGAAGTTGTGCTGCCCGTAGAATGTCTTGTTCGTCAGCCAGTCTTTGACTGACTTGTGAAAGAAGTGAATACAACCATCGTGAACAGGTAAAAGTGACGAGATGCATGCAGTGGCTTGGTTCACTTTTCGCTGGACAGCTGGCGATAAGGTGCTGGGGAACAACAGCTTTGAAACGAAACCGAGGGGTAGTGGCTCTCTTGAAACCGTGATCGAACTTAACAAACTGAAAAATTGATCTTCAGTAATCTTCAGTTCCTTACAAAGTTCAGTCTCCAGACGCTTGAAATAAGACTGGTAAACAGATGAAATACCTGATGGTAAGGTGCTGTCGAGCTGTTCTAATGTCAAAATTGAAAAATTCTTCTTTATGAAATCGACCAGAAACTGAGCACATAAGATGACTCCCTCTGACTTCTCAACAAGCTCTTCCAAAATCAGATCATGATTTTCAGCATGTAATATGTCGCTTAGCTGACGTTCAAAGTAAATGTGAATGTCCTTCAAGTTCTCTTCATCATTTGGCTCCAGCAGTAAGGGTTGCAGACTTTTCAGCTTCTCCACAATGTTTATTTCAGGTCGTGTTGTCACGAGGAATCGAATCCAAAGTGGAAGCTTGTTAAAGTACTTGGCGATCACGTCTACAAGGTTATTCCGTCCTTGGTATTCACTTTCATCTAAAGCATCCATTACCACAAGGAAATTAAAACCAGGTTCCTCTAATTTGCTTAGAGGTAATTCAAAAAGCAATTCAAACAAATCAGCCACTTCCATGTCATTAATATCTAAAACTAAATTTCTAGACAACTGTGCCACGAGATGTTTCCTGTATTCTAGCAGACAGCTGGACAAATGGGTCGCTAAGGATTGCAGTATTATCTTGGGATTCCTGTGGCGCGCCTTATCATGATGACAGAAGTGGCTCCCTGACAGTCTGCCAGCTTCTTGCATTCTTTTACACATCTCAGCTGCGATAACAGATTTCCCCATCCCTGCATTTCCGCTGATCACCATTACGCGATTTGCAGAATTTCTGTCATTCAACCAGCTATCCACCTTTACAAAGATGGACTCACGAGTTCCTTCTAAATATCTCTCTGAGTAATAGCTGATATCAATGTGCGTATTAACCTTGGCAAGCTTGTTTAAGACATTTTCATCTTCCTGGTCTTGGTTAAGTTGTGTCTGACGAATTTCAGTAACAGCTTGATGTACTTGGTCCAGTGTAAACTTGCTCTCTTGAACAGCCTGTTGAGTTGAGCTCTGAACCTGGCGTATGTCCTTTAGCTGTGTTTTGATGTCCTCTTCACTTTCTGCCCAGGCACGTAAGGCATCAAGATAATCTTCCTCTCCACCACGCTCTGCCTTCAGTCTATCAATTTCCGCCTGGCTTAACCCAAGAGCCACAAGAACAGCACTGATTTCCTGCCACAGAGCATTGAAAGTTGGTGTATCAACACCAGTGGCTGCAACATGACCATACAACTGATTACGGAAAAGCTTAATGCGAGCAAGGTTTGCTTCATGAGAGGTATCACTAGCGGGAGGCTTAGAATGCCAACCTGACAGGGGAGGGGAGAGTCCACATATGTTTGTCAGAAGGAGGAATAACAGAGTGATATCAAAAGTGTTGGAGTCTGGGGCGGCTCCACCTGGTGGGAACAGCTTGTCCCACTGATGACCATTCAGAATTCTGCGACGTAAAAGTGCATTAAGAATGGAATAAGAAGCAAAGAGACCAGTCGCCAAGTTTGCAGGGGGATGGTAACTATCAAACACACTCCTAAGAACTGTTGTTCCACCATCGATGAGAAGTCTGCTCAGCTTGGCTCCATTCGTCTTCTCTTCAGAGCTCGCCAGGGCTGATGATGATGCAGCAGCTGCCATGTTAGTCCAAAGCACTAAGTTCTCAAACTGTAGCTACAAACAACAGAAAAGTATGGTAATTAATTTATTTATCAAGTTTTTGTGTGATCAAGGCCGATTGGTGTCATTACCCTAGCCATTTTGTGATTGACGAGTAAAATCGCAAAATGTCTGTTTCTAAATGGTATGTAGCCACCAGACTAGCTACTAGTTAGAAGCAATAAAGGCAAAAAGGTAACTCAATAACAGACGTCACCAAACCTAGGGCTGAAAAAGGATAAATCTTCCTGTCAATAAATCTCCCTTAATCCATCAACCAACCAACAAACCATTCACCCACCCACCCACCCAAGGGTTTCAGCAAGTATTGAGTACAGTGTAGGCGCCAAGGTAGCTAAAGTAGGTGGCAGTCTAAGAGAGTTCTTGTTAAGATTAAAAAGAGAATAAATCTATAAAGTAGCTGTCAAATAATAGATGCATTCAAATAGGTGGTTGCAAATATTACGCTAGTAACCATGCTTTGCACAACAAACCCCCATCCACCAGGGCAAGAAATCAAGGAAGCTTGAGCAAACAATCTATCACTCCATCAGTTCTTGCTATAAAGATCACAAAACATTTTTAATGTTTATGGCAGCTCTGAGGCATCTTACCACAATTTGTTTTCTCCATTAAATACACTGTCATTCTTCCATTTGATACTGCTCCCACAACCTGGAATGAAAGATTTACAACAGCTGATAACTTTGCAATGAAAATATGGACTATCAGCGATGTGGATTCAAAATTTACATTTTATGTTTATGTTAGCTCCAAGCTGTAAGGGACTCAGGTATAATCCTGGCCAATATTTTGTAGCACAGATATGAAAATAGCATTTACAGTGTACAACTGCGTTCTCAATATCTATAACCAGTCACCATGAGCTTGGTGGTGCCATCATAAATTTGCAAATTTATGGAAGCCTCCCCTCCCCCATGCAAAGTTGAAAGTCACTGAAGTCACTCAGAGTGTACATAAACACAGCAAGATGACAACCATGACATTGCACGGGAGCAGGGGGCAGGGAGGTATTTTGTTTGAGATTTAGAAATCGTCCCAACATTTTTGGTCAGGATTGTAGGTAGATTAAGGTAGGCAGGTAGGTTTATATATTACCACAATTTGTTTCCTCCATTAAATAAACTGCCATTCTTCTACGAGATACTGTTCCACAATCTGGAATGAAAGATCAAACAACAACAACTGATAACTTTGCAAGGTGAATGTGTACTTCAGTAATGTGAAAAAATATTATGTTGTAAAAGTCATGTACTTAAAATAAAAATAAAGCATGCAATATAAAGCTCTGTAACTAGCAAAGCAGGAACTTTTTGTTGTGTGTGTCACGCTTTTGGGGCACATATACATGTATAAGACTGTCAATGCAAATTAGGGCAAGTGTTTAGCATAGATCTGCACTTTGTTGGAAATTGTTCCTACTACCCCTGTTGTTCAGGCTAAAAGCTCTGCTACAGATTTAGTTAAATTCGTCACTAAGTGTGACGGGGGAAAGAAACAGAACTATTGCAGTTCCTTGCAAACTAACTCCCAACTATTGCACACACAAAGACCAGACCAGCACACCGGAAACTCCATGCCCTACTCTTTTCTATTAGAGTGTGGGTTCGTTAACATCCCACAAGGTTATGAACATGAAAGTGTTGTGAGACGGGTCCTACAGTTTATCGTCCTTATCTGAGAAGACTAGAAAGTTTAACCATTTGCAGATATCAGAGCAAAGGCAGCACTTTCTCCTCAGTGGATAGCATGGGAAATGAAAAGGAAAATCCTCTCTCTGGCAAAAAATTTCAAGAATATATACTTCAATTAATTTTGTTATTTGTTAGAATTTTGAATCTCATGAAGGATAAATACCTTAATACCACACATATTTGTGCCTTTTTTGGCCCTGAAACTGAAATTTCTCTAGATAAGCTCTATTTTAGAGACCAGTCATCAAGGAAGAAACTAAATTGTGTATTAATTGTTGTATTTAATGCTAAATAAACAAGAAATAGCTTATTGCTTTTCTTGAAAATACAAGCAACCTACAGATTCCCCCCCCCCCCTTCCATAACTGCGCAAGTGTAAAGCTATGACAATGAGACTAGGATGAGAAATAGTATGTCCAAAGATGTTTCCTTTGAGCTTTGCAACAAGAAGTGATGACATCATATGATGTTGTAATGACATTGTGATTGTCAAATGGCAGCCATCTTGAATCAGTGTTACCTTGGATTTCTGGATTTACCCAAAACTTTAGGAAAGTGCCGAAATTGAACAAAAAGTAATCAGAGCCAATAAAGTAATACTAACATAAAAGTTACAGGGATTTTCCATTTTCTGAAAAAATGGCCTATAAAAATTGGTTGCAATGGCAACATCAAAGTCAATGAACAGTGACCGATGACATCAATGTTAGTTATTCCCAGATAAATTTCTGAAAAAAGTCCTAAAGTTTCAGGCCGTTTGCTCAAATATTTATAAGGTTATTCAGTTTCAAAGTTGCCATAGACAGAATCTCCCCCTCCCTCCCCCCTTCCCCCGCCACCCCTGACTGATACATTGCACTAGAAGTCTCTTTAGTGATCTCTTAGCAGCAATTTGTTAACAATTAAAATGCAGAATTTTTTGACTTTTTCTAGTGAAATTGTTAAGGACGGTGCCTCATTTTGCTTAACTGCGCATACGTTCTGCACCTCTGGATGGTAAAAGAAAGTTAGGTTTCTTAAAAGCGCTGCCTGGTAAAACAGAAATGTTTTTGCATGGTTTATAACCAAGCGGGAAAAGCAGATCTTGGTAAGGGTTATTGAAATTTAAAAAGGTTACTAGGGTATACACAGCGTTTTTCAGTTTCAATTTGGGAAAAAATGCCATACATTGTTTTGTATTTTGTTGCCTAATTATCTCCAAAGAGCCACATGGTTGCCCGTAATTTTCATTTTGGATTCCAATAGCCATAAACTGTAGGCACGTGCACAGTCTTTAAAGCATGCAGTTTTCAAATAAACAAGGATTCATACACTGAAATGGTGAAACTCATTCCCACAACTTTGTTAGGCGTGATGTTTTTCTTTATATTATTTCGAATAAGATTATTATTGATACTCTTATACAATATACTTCTGAATTTTTTAATTTTGAAAACTTTTATTTTAAAATTGCTTAATTCAGCCTTTGGGCTGCAATGTGATTTTGAAATAAACCATCTATCTCCACCTATCTTAACTTTTACCTTGTGTGTAAATTTTTAAGGGAAAAGCCTTGGGAATAAAGGTGATACATGCCATTAACCTAGCTCCTGAGACAATGAATATCAAATGACAAAAACAAAAGTGGTCATTCTTTTTTCTAATTGTTATATTTTTAGCCCTGCTTAAAATAATTAATTTGAGCTAGGTGTGTATTACGCAATTTGTTACGTACGCTTGACAACGTCAACTGCATCATGGTTACTGATTAACGGATATGGTTTATATAGCATGTGACCATAGGGAGTTCCTCAGTTGACATTGTTTAGCGGGCGTACCTTGATTATTTACAAGAGTAATTTTCTTTTATGTACAATTTGCGGCCACGGTTACAGCGTGTAAACTACAGGACATTACACGGACTGGACAACGCTATCATGAGTGCTCGCAAACATACTACAGATCATAGTGAATCGGAGCGCGACACCGAAGAATCCCTAGTTCTCTCGGATCAGGACCACGAGGGACACGAAGAGGAGATTCCAGATGAGACAGCGGAAGCATTAGAGGCTTTGATAGCGAAGCAAGAGAGTACGCTGGATAACGCCCGCCAAAAAGTAAAGTTAGTAGCGTTAAAACAAAAGTTAAAAGAGTTGGAAAAGGAAACCGTGGCAGAACAGCTCAAGCTCGCGCGTGCCACGGGTACAAGCAAGACCGGGAGAAAGGTGCCTAAGAAAATTGGTTCCAAAAACGGCAGAGAAGTTTCTTCCCGCGACCTTCGTGAGTTCGAAGAGTTATCTCACAAAGTGGAAAAACGACTCAGTAAAATGGGTCTTTCTTCTGCCTCGGCAGCCGCAGCAGACGAATCCACGTCAAGCGAAGACAGCGACGATGATTCTTCTTCAACTGAGCGTTCATCAAGAAAGGAACGAGGTAAGCGGCACTTGAAGTCCGGTAAAACGGCGAAAATTGCTACGCGTGTAGTACGGCGCCAACTATGGCCGCATAGTGAATTGAGTATGAGTTATGTATCTAAGAACGTTAGCTATGATGAGCTAACTTTAAAGGAATTTGTTGCCGGATACAGTGCTATCCTACTGTTGCCGCAAGTATCTTCGCATGAACGCAAGCACCGCACAGAACACTTGGGAGCTTTAATGTATCTTGCGTCCATTTACGAATGGACTGCCGTTCGCAGTTTTCACGCGGCGGTTTTATCAGAAATCGAGAGAGGCCGTCTTAACTGGGGGGACTCATTTCTTCACCTTGAAAATCGTACCCTCGCGGGTTTACACAAGAAGACAAAGGACCAAAAGCGCCCCGCCCCCTCTTCTTCAAATGCAGTTTTGTTTTGCCGTGATTACCAGAAGGGTTCGTGCTCCCACTCCAAAGATCACTACGCCATGCTTAAAGGGGAAAAGAAATGGCTTTGCCATATTTGTGCGGCGTGTTGGGTGAAGGACAAGGCTAAACGGATGCATTCTGAGTACGCGGATGATTG
>NW_028145643.1:1020000-1080000 GCF_977016875.1 Pavona decussata
GCTCGTGCGCGCGCTATATGACGCGAAAAATTATGCGCAGCAAGGATGCGCAATGCAATTCAACGGAATCACCTTAATTTTATTAACGTTCCATAACTATTCAGCACCAATGTTAGGCACCCCATAAAAATTTTTTTTAGGGTGAGCCATGTTTAGCAAATATCATATTTCAGAGAAAAAAAGGAGCAATTAATTGGTGTTATGGGAAACGCCTATAAGGATAATCAATAATCCACAGTTGCCCAAAATTTCAGGTATTTTTTGTTGTTAGAAAGCCCAAATTTAGGGCTATGATTTATGTGTTACGGGAATAAGAATGTCCACCTCTGCTGATTCAGATAGCTCTTTTACGTGGTGAAACAGTGAAGGTCAATGGCCGACCTCGATCTTTGGCTCCTGCCTGGATTTCTCTGACACAAAACAGTATAACTAATAAACTCTAGGGTTTTCTTCGACGACAAAGAGGATGAAAGACACCAAAAGTCAATTTAAAAGCAAAAAAGAAGAATTTGAATAAAGAAAATAATTATATAATTAAGTAACAAGAGCTGACTATGTGACAGAACAGTATTGGCCAACCCTCAGGTGAAAAGTCTTGACTTATCGATCGAGTATTGGCTGATGTATCGACATATAGTGTCCATAGAGTATCAGTTAACAGGTACCTTGTTAGAGTGCAAGCAGTTCCTTTAGGGCTGCAGCAGAATACACAAGATCCCAGTCTAGTACTAGCACTCTAGCAGTCTAGTACGTTGTAAAAAAGTTGTATATACCACCGATACTTTGCAAACAGTTCACCAATACATTGCACACACATTAGTGACGCTATATCTCGACTGATGGTTAACAGATGATTGGTAAATGCGTCGCAGAGCTCGCAAGTTGATTTGTTGGCAAAGAGTGAGATCTTCGATGGCGTAGCCGTTGTTGCCCAGGCGTCACCCCGCTAGGGGGAAATTTTGAAAAAAAAAAGTAGCTACATGGAAGACGTGTTTTTCTTCATTCTGAGCAGAAATTGTAAGAAATTATAATTTTGTTTTTATGCGAATGATAAGCTTGACCCCATAGTGATCAGACAATAAGAAACAAAATTGGTGCCTGAGTCTAGCAATAATGCCAATGCCTTAACTTTGCTTATAATATTGACTAAATATAGTCGATGTGGTTTCCCCAGGAAAGAATGCTGTCAAATTAAAACGTTTAGATATTTCCAAATAGTTTTTACGCTTAAGACAGGTCATTTTTTTATTCGATGTTTAATACGTTTAAGTATACCCTGTATTGATAACAATGGAAAATAACAAAATTGGATAAACCATTATTCAGAGATTTTATTTGCAGTTAGCCACTCGTAGACTTTCTCTAGGCAAGGATTGGTAACAGATTCAAGCACATGTAGGTTATTGTTTGCATATAAAAGATCTCTGCCATTGACAGATAAATAAAATAATAGATACTTAATTTAGGAAAAGAGCAGTGAATGTCATTGATAGCCCCAAATCAGATCCTTTGGCAAAACCAAATAATGAATTCTCAGCTTCTTTAGATTATAGATCCAGTTTTAGATGTTAGTATTCTTCCACATGACGACAACTAATCTTTAAAAGTCCCCTTTATTCCGTAGTAATGCAATTTTTAGATCAATCAAAACGGAACACGGGTAGCTTCGTATTGTATTAAGAATATCCAGGATTGCGTGATGGATGGAACAATTGACTCGGACATATTGTGTTTTAAATACAATGCCGTTTTTATAAGTGAAGGAAATGACAAAAGTAGCGTAATTGGTGGTCAACACTAAAAACTTCTATGCTGGGCAGCTGAGCAAATAGAGAGCACACATTTTTGAAGCTATCTGTCTGAAATTCAAATTAGCAAAAGTCAGAAATTACAGGGTTTTTTTTTTTTTGCTTAGCCAAAGAGAAGGTTGCCTCTCAGCTCTCTTTTCACGCCCTGGATTTAATTCAGGTGTTAGCGTCCAAGATAAAGATTGAATTGTAGTTATCAATTCAATTTTAGAAACAACGAGGTCATCGATGCGTTTAATGTCAGATTCCAAATTTTGATTTTCCGTCAAAATGGCCGTTTTTGGTTCGTAAAATACCATCGCAACGTTGGGATAAAATGATTCATTTACACATCTATATTTAGCGAAATGTTATTTTTCCTTAAATCAGTATCGACTGATTCATATATTTCAAACAAAGAAATTTTAGCGAAGTCGACGCACCAGTGACAGTTGATCACACACGATGAAATTATTTTAGAGATATAAATCATAGAAAGACACTTAAATTAAATGTTTTCAGGCATGCATATAATTAGGGGTTTATCCCTTGTCATCCTGTGGTGCATTTGAACAAAAGACGTTACTGATGTCTAACGAGGGTTAAAATGCAATCTGCAACATTCTATATCGATTTGATGTGATATATTTCAACAATAACAGTGCAGAAAATATTTAGAAGTTGTTAGCCCTTGAATTTCTCCAAACAAGCGGCAATCTATGAGGTGAAGAAAAAAAAAACATCGACAAGGATATGTTTGGAAGTCAATAGACTTAGACATGTCCTAAACAAAAGAATCCAAGAACAATACAACCTTTTATCACTAATACCAATACCCTTCTGTTATTCGAGAGTGTAAAATTATTTAATAAGCAGATACAATACTGTCCTTAGGTATCTTTTACTAAATTATACATAACATGTTTTTAGATTTGAAGTACTTTCTATTTTGATATTTGCCTTTCTTGTTGCTTGTAGTGCATTTTTGAATATAATGAATATATTATTAGTTGTTATTAATTTCTTGAATCTTCAGATTGGTGTCAGTCTACTAGCAGTTGTATTTTGGCTATTGTAGAAACAAGGGAACGATTAATAAATATAAAAATGTTACACTGGTTGAAAGGTATTAAAAATATCTTAATCTTCATCTTGGGGACATTAAGATCTTTTAAAAACCTTTCAACCAGTGTAACATTTTTATATTTATTATGCAACCACCTGGTAACAAATCCGTTTTAAAAGGGCAAGATTTCTAGACATTATATTCAGGGCTGACATACTAACATTCATCCAAAAATGCGCGCAGAAATCGACTTTAGTCGCAAAATGTATACATAATTAATATTTGGGGCCGTGTGGAAACCATGCCCAAAGAGTGATTTACTTTAGAAACAATTTGCTAAACTTTAGCGTCCACTTATGCATAACTTTCTAGATAAACACTGGAACAATTCCCAATGGAATGTCGAAGGCAGGCAGACTGTTTTCTTAGCTGGCTCACAGCAAAGGAGCATCACAACTTTCAACAAACTTTCAGTTTGTTGACGTGATTGTTTGTGATTCATCATACCGCAGAAAGACAATCAACAAACAACCTTCACTCGACAACGCTAACACTGCTATTAAAATACAGATAACTCCAACTTACTCTTCTAAAGTTCCTTCTATATGATTGTCCAAAATGTGGTTGGACTTGTTGATCTTCCAACACTGTCAAAACTTGCACACTTCAGGAACAGAACCGAGAGAGGCAAAGTTTACGCAGACGCATGACGCAGACTTTATGCTTCAGTTCATTTTTGACAGTAAGTTCCTTTGTATGCCGTCATAGCTCATTGGCCGATCGCCGTCTAATACACTTTGTGCACTAGAACAATGAAATATTTTGATGACTATCGCCAACGGCTATTGGACTTTACCTACAAGCTCCATAAACACTGACGGGCTAATTTTAAATTGAATTAATGAGGTGCTGATTGAAAACGCGATGGTGCATCTGTCAGCAGGGCGGATAGATGTTGGGCGGTGAAACGAGCGGGTCCGAGCAAAAAGGTGTGATGCAGTGGACTGGGCTCGAATTAAAAGCTAAATTAAAATGGCGGCGAGTGTTGAACAAAACGGTAAGCTGGCTAGGGTCTTGATTTGAATGAGAGAGTTTTCAGTAATTGCGAAAGATATATTTCATTTCATTTTCACGAACGTCAATGCATCATCGCTACTAGCGTTAGGCAGCTGATAATGTTCTTATTTTAGGAGTGAAAGGAGAGAGGAGTATAAAATACACGTAAACAAATAAAAATAAGCAAATAATATAAAAACTGCAAACTTTTTCATGTACTGTGGGCGTTTTGTACTCAGAACTGATTTTTTTTTTTTTACCATGGAAATGGTCAATTTATTTATTGGTGTTGTTTGTAGCAAAATTCTTACATGCTGTTATTAAGTTTTCCACCCAAAAAATGTATATTGTATATATCCATTGCTTGTGGGAATGTAGCAATTTTGGGGTACTTTATTTTTATATTTTCATTCAAAGTGCGGCAGGGCTAGTGTTGGGGGTAGGAAATTGTATTGTTACTAGTTTATTTTAGTATGTATTACTTTCACTTGCACTCAGGGTTAGTCTAAATGAGAGCAAAAATGTACTGCAAAATTGGAGAGTATTTTTTATTTGTGCAGTAAAAAAAGTCTAGCAGTGATTTTATGGTAAAAAAAATGGTTTGCAACCTCGTACACTCAGTTATTATATACATAATTTGTTACCTTTTTCTTATAGTTTTCTTGTGACACGTCCTACAGTACCAGTGTAAAAGGTTTGGGCAAGGCTTACAAATCTCTCCATGGTTTTGGTGTCAGAACTGATTAACCAAAACAAGTTGCGGAAAATGACTGGAAGTAATGCTATAACTTATTCATTGCTTCTGCATTACTCAAGAGTTAAAAATGGGTCAAAGTTTCAGGCACAAAATCCGCAATGCATTTAATTTGCTAAAATGGGAAGTCTGGAGCATTTGTAGGTTCTTACTCTGGCATATTGATATTTGTACCTGTTCAGTTAAGAGTATCTGGATAATGAAGGCACTTGTACCCACTGGCATTGAGCCCTTTGCGATGTGATTCAGATATTTGAAGCCGTTTTATCTGTACATCATGATCAGGTTATAAAATTGTTATAGATCAACTGCCCAAGTTAAATCAAGGTTGGTATGGCCATCTGTCCTTGGGAGGTGCTCATTTGATCGAGCAAGATATAAACATTCCTCAACTTCATTGACATTTGACGGCTTGACTAAACATATTGTAGCCATTCAAGTAAAAACTGACATGTTTTGTGAACATAAACACATTTGTCACTGCAAGGAATGTTAAAGGACTTGACAAATATCTTGATTTAGTCTCTTTGGAACGGCATATACATTCCCATAATCGGAATTGGGCTCATCAGTGTTAATAAGAAAATGTAAAATTGTTGTCCCCACGAGGGCCAAAAACATAAACACCGTTCATCACCCTGAATTTTCTAGAATTGGAGTTCACTTGCCATAGTTGTAGTTCCCGGTATGCATAAGTGGGATGGATGAATGTCACGCCTAAAGTAGTATCTGTAGTGTCAATTTAAGTTCTAGAAGAAAACCATTTAATTTCCTTCTGAATACTACCCAGTCGATGCCCAAGTATAAAGGAAATAAGCCACACTTGCAGTTCAGTATATTTTATACCGTTCTAACTTGATAATGATGTTGGAACGAAAGGACTAAACAACTGAAAAAAAGCGAGAAGCGGCCAAACTAATAAGATAGAAAATGCGATAATTTTCCATGATGATGACGGTATATTTCATCGACTCGTTATTCGTACAAGGTCTTTCTGTTGCAAAAACTCCCACGTCCCTATTCATTTCAAAAAAGCTTACAGGAAAAGCGATACTTCCTTGCAAATGAATTGTCACTCTGCGGTGACAATTTGTATTTTATTGAGTTTTTGCAAGAGGTATGAAGAAAGAAATCTTAGAAAAATTTTTGTTTACAATTTACAGGTTGCGCGCCATTAATGGCGTGATCACCGTCAGCGCGATACAGCATAACAGCAAGACGTAAAGTTTGAAGCTTTGTAACGCTGCTATATCCAGCTAATTTTTTTGTTATGTTATGAAAAAATTATCAGTCTTCGACAAATGTAAAATTTAAGGTGAAGTAATTTACAGCTTTTGCAAAAGAAGACGCAGAACACTACTCGTTCACGATAATAGTGTAAAGTATAGGCATTCCACACTGTTTAAATCCACACAAATTTAACCACCTAAAGACGCAAAAGATTGACTAATATACTAACAGACAAAAACATGAAGTTGTGGGCCAAAAATATTCAAAACCCTTTTGGACATACTACACCAGGACCTAGAAGTGAGCATGATTCTGTAATACTCGGCAATTTAAGAGAATTTGTCTTTTTTTTTTTTTTTTTTTTTTACTTTTTTCCATTTCGGATTGTACTGTGGAAAAAGGGGTCGATAATTCTAAGACAAACAACCATCTTTGTTCCTCTTTTTCCCCCTCCTTAATGGAGGGAGGGGAAAAGGCGAGAAATCCTGGGAACATGGTTTTTAGACAGAGAGTCTCTCTTTTTTCTCTTAGAGAGTTGAGTGAGACTCGAATCCACCCGCCATGCGGACAAATATGACGGCTGTACATTTTACCGCAAAAACCTTGCAAACCTAACACAGCCAATAGCACATGGAAAGCCATACTTTTGCGAAATTCCTCCCTGTACCAACAACATTCTGTATGCTAGTTTGAAGTTTGTAGAATTTTTCTGTGTGCAGTTTTGATAAGCGTTTTTAGGGTTTTCTTAAGCTTTGAATTATGGGTAAATTTACCATTCGCCATGTTTTTCGGTGGATTACGGATTCACGCTTGGAAAGAAAAACCAACTCTGGAGAAGCGCTGCGACAAGTGTGAAAGTGGTCCTTAGTTTCTAATATACTTATTGTTTAACTTTCTCCTAAGCGGCTTTGGTTGTCTCGGTCTCGTCTGTCTTTTCTTAGCTTCTTATATTCAACAGGAATTATTTTGTTCAAGCTCTTTATGTCTAAGAGAACTAAAACCGTAGTTTGTGTTTCTTAGGGTTCGTCTTGATAAGGAGCTCGAGTGCGAGCAACAGAACGCAGAGCAGGTAAGCTGGTTTGTTTTTTGGCACTGCCCCTGCTATCTAGACAGCACCAAATGACGCTAAATATTTTAGTCAGAATTCTAATTAAACTCTTCAACGTCATTTCCAAGTTTTCAGTGAAGACAAACACATTTATTCTATACCGTGACAGCAGTTTTAGGGGATGTTATTGCCTCATATTTTTGTTGAGATAAGTCGGCTCTCTTTCCTGTGTTTGTCTTTCTACGCACCGATTTTTTAACTTCGTCCCAGGGTTGCCACGGCCAGGGCAATGGGAAAAAGTCATAAAAATTGGTTAAAGTCAGGGAAATTCTAAATCAGGGAATTTTATTTCCGGCTAGCCATTAGATTTCCAAAGAGTTTCCTTGTTCGCAAAGGTAATGTCATTCCAAAACTGATTTGCAAAGGAGTCGATTTTTGTAGATTTGTCGCTGGCTCTATTGCCAAAGGACTTGTCTTTGCTGGTCAATGAAAAGTCAGTGAAGTGATTGTATTCATGTTGAGTTTCAAAAGTCGCCTTTTTCTCGCGCTGCGGAAAACTTTTTGTGTTGCTAGCCTAGTTTCCAGTTGTTGTTGTCTTATGACGTCACTAGTCGAGCTTCAGCGCGTAAAGGCCCGAGGCTGGCCCGTTGCATGTTCAGCTTGTGTCTCAACTATCGTGATGCTCAGAGAATACATTTGTTCCTGATTGGTCCATCAAATTCAGTTACCTTTAGCAACACAAAATAATCTCTTTCTATCCTCTGCGTTCGCAGGTGAACCAAGAAAGAGTCAAAATAATGAGGTCCAACAACCCAAGGTAAAGGAGAACTGTGCATTGGAGTCCTAAATATAGGAATATAAATGTTGATACCTACTTTGCGGATGTCACAGTCTTTGATCTGGGGCCCGGTTTGATAAAGCATCTTGGGGTAAGTGGGAGTTTTCTGAATCGGAAGTAGCCTGCAAGCAAGCTCTGCAATTGGGGACTCACGGGGGATATGTATTTGGGGCGCGAGTGGCGGGCGAAGCGAACCGCAAGAGAATTCCTTCACCCGCCCCGCCCCAATCCTGTCGCAGCTGACCTAATAAAGAGTTTTCTCGCAGGCTAGATTCAGAGGATTTTCTCTTTCTCAATTCATGTTCCTTATCGTCAACAAACTGCCTTCAGTCGAGTGATCCAATATAACACTCGTGAAAATCCTTGGGAAAACAGAGAATGCTTGCAGAAAGTTCACACTTATCGTAAGATGCTTATGCAACCCTGCCTAGGTCTTAGAACAGGGTCTTTGCAGTCAGTGCCTCGTATTGTCTGAGTACAAGACGCTTTCTTGAGGACACGTAATAAAAGCCAGAGATAATATACCACGTACTAACATTATATCTCATCTAAAAATGCACCATCAGGTTTTTAAATTTGCGGAACAAAGTATACGCCTACCGCCTACCGTACCTTCCTCTTTGCCGTTTCCACACACACCTCTCCCCATCTACCTCGATCACACTTTTCTTACGGACAAATTTGTTAGCCCTGAATTCTCATTTGGTTAGATTTAACTCCAATCGCTGGCTACTGAACTTGATTGATCGCCGTCTCTCCATTTTACAGGTACAAAATCTTCTAAAGCGCTTGGAGACCCCATACAGTGATGACAATGATGCAGCCATCCTCTCTCAGAAGGCAACCGCCGACTCCCAGTGCTCATCTCACCAAAGACCAGCCATGTTTCACATCTTTGATGAACACAAAACATATCTAGACAGACCACCAGACGACGCACTGAACTTGCGTCTCACGTGATCCTCATAAATCTGCGAGGTCTGCCCCTTGGTGGACCAATCTGCGCAAGCGACAGGCATGTAATCTGCCCTCTCGTGGGAATTAGAATTTTCTTCGGCCGCCATTGAGCGACGAAGCGCGCTTCCTTTGCGGGGATTGTTCCTTTCCCCCCGCTCATACACTAGCTCTCCTTGAGCTAAAGGGATAAGGAAAACGTACATGGTTGTTTGCTGAATCTTGAGTACTTCCTGTTGTCTCCATCCCCTCTGACAGTCCACGTTTAGCCGAGCGTCTCGATTTAGCAACTGAAAATCTCTAAATCCCGTGGTTTTCGGATATTATTTCCTATTATTTCTTTTTCACTTCTCTTGACTCGTCCTGTCCCCCACCGGGACAGATTCGCAGAAGGATTAAATTTCGGACTCCGTTTTAGAACCTTAAATATAATCTAAAATGGCAACTGTACATGCAATAACATAAGCTATAATAATCTAAAAATATATCGATGATAGTGGTGTCTATTGACATAAAAAAAAGGTAGTAAAAAGTTGAACTGATCTTTAGAAGTGAACTATATGACTCGGACTAGATTTTGTTGTCGATTTGTGTTGGAGTCCAGTGAAGGGAATTTTTGCTGTTGCCTATGTTGTTCGCAAATAATGACGGTGCTAACAGAAACCATGTAATTGGCGGTTTGTACCCAATGTTTTTAATGGTCTAGAAAAAAAAAACTGTAAATGTGACGTGTGTATGGTTTGTTTTGATAAAGAGAATAAATCTCTGGGTAAATTGCCGTCAGCTGCTCTCAAATGTGAAAAGAACACGTGCAGACAGAACAGTACTTAAATATGGCTCGTGACGGTGAGTTAGGCAATTGAAGCAATATAATTTTAAGAGCCATTTTCTATATATCAGTCAGTTTTTGAGCCAGGGAAACATGAATACGGGTTTAGCTTAGTTTCTCACATCACTGAGGTAACGAGCTACCTAGAAGGTAAGAAATCCAACAGCCGCCTTCCCCTTCACCCTCCCCCCTCCGTCTTTTCAGTTGATAAGGTCTCACTGAGGCAGATTCCTTTGTGGCTCACACACGGATGTTGATGGAGGCATGGTGTAGTGGCTTGCATCTAAACGTCTGCTGTTTGAGACCTATCCTTGTATATAGTGTTGTTTCATTAGACAAGAAACTGAAGACTTCAGCCGGGTGGATGACCTGTGACTCGTGCGCGCGTTTTCCTAACCGCTTCTTTTACGTCACACACGAGCGTTGTCTGTTTTAAGTCGCCGTGTTGCAGAGCAGTCTGCTCAAGTTTTTTACTGAAACATGGTGAAGGTATCATTTTTCCATTGAGAGACAAGTGTGAACGCCTATTGGCTAATGCACGGGTAAATGAGGCTTGAAACGAATGTACACTTTTAACAGCAAAGTTGATGACTAATAATTTGGTCACGGTAAAGAGATTCGAGTGCTGACCTTTCGAGCGTTAGTCTTTCGTCAGATCGAATCATTTCGCTTAGATCAAGGGCTAACGCTCGAAACGTCAGCACTCGAATCTCTTTACGGTGGCCAATTTACCTTCAGTTATTAATTCAGTTGGTAAACTAAGCATTCGTTTCTACTCCTTAACGACCCAGCACCGTAATTTCTTTAGAAACTAAACGCTTTAACAAGGCTTGAGATTGGCTAACATTCTCATGACGTCATTCGTCCCTCTGTACTTTACTCCTCTAGACCAATCAAAACGCAAGCTTTACGCTGCTTTCTGTATCAAGAATCTCGATGAAAATTAGTGTCCCGCGTGTCTATAAGATTACTTATACGTATATCTCACCCGTGTACATAGATATGAAAACTTTGTACAGTGCAAAAATGTCTACAAGGAGGCATAATCTATTTTATAACTTTATTCATTTATCTAAACAAATATTAATACAGAGTATTCTGTTAAGCAAAGGCTTGAGAACTTAGCGACCTAATTTATAAATCGATCTTACTGTGAAATCTGAATTGTGTTCCTTTAGTTAATAACTGAACCCTTACCAAACTTGTAGTACGCATGCAATAGTAATAGAAGAAAAACGTACCCTTAAAACCATCAAAATATCTTTAGTGTAGCAAGATAAAACTGAACTATTCTATTTACTGGACAAAGCAAGCGTTCCCGTAAGTACTCAGAAGTTATCCCACTTATGCATAAAACTCTGTTCTACTTATTCTTAATTCGTTCATTTCTTAAAGTATAGTAAACGGATGAACAGTAACTTTAATAAGCGAAAAATTCCGATGTTTCGAGGTCATCATGACATTTTCAAGGTTATAAAAAAATGACAGTTGGTGAAGTAATTTAAGTGAACACTTTAGCGCGAAATGTGTCCGACCGTATGTCCAGTGTCGGTCTTCTTCATTTGAACTAGTAGCATCTTGTGGATTAGACAATCCAGTTTTCCTTGACACTATATTAGCGCGGAAAAAATGTTCGTCAGCTCAGCTTGGGTCTTGACTTTGAGATCTTTCACATGCTTGCTAACAGCCGAAGATTTATGCTCTTCTGTATGTTTTGATGAAGATGGCGTGTGGTATAGGCAACATAATCAGCATTGCACTGAAATGTAAACAGCACATTCATTGATGACTAAACGGGATTTGCCTCTTGTATATTAAGCATGTCGTTGTAGATGGTTTTGTTTTTCCTTTCCAAGATCTTTTAGTTGCTTACAAACAGCATAAGCAGATCTCTGGTCTTAAAAGTAACACCATTCGGAGGGATTTGTTCACTCCTGCGTCAGCCTGAGTCATATGTTGATCGCATTGAACTGAACTCACAAACGTGGCGAAGTTCGAGTTGATTATATTCTTGGGGTACTTAAGTTCAGAAAACATCCGTTTAAGGTGTTCACATTCATTTGAGAATAAATCCCACAACGATCAAAGGAGACACGCCCAGTTTAACATAGTCTTTGGTAGACATCTCTTGTAACATTAATCGACGTGGCTCTGATAGTGTAGGAGGAGAGAGGAGACCAATGCACGTTGGTTTCGATAAACACATGTTGTAAGATGGCAGTCTTTCTTCCCTATCTTCTCTAACGGCAGCTTGTTGTAAGATGCAATCTCCATTGTGAATTGTACTGTATTAGGAAATGTAGCTAAGGTGTCATTGGCGTATTTCCTGTAAAATTCTGACATCTTGTTTTCACGCTCCAGCATCTTTTCTGCAGAGCACAAGAAGGCATTGCCCATAAGAGGCCCAACAGGTGAGCCGATCGCAACGACGTCTTCGTGTTCATATAGTGTTCCATCAAATTGAAAGAGCTGATCTTTGGTTGCCAATCTCAAAAGTCCAAACAGATCTGACCTACTGATATCAAGACTGTGGGTTTTCCTCAAACCAGTTGTTAGAGAATGTTCTTCCAGCGAGGATTTCGATGGTTTCATCAAGTGTCGTATTCTCACACTTTTTCCAGCAGAAATTACTTCACCAGCTATATCATTAATTACAATTTTGTCACGATGATTTCGACACGTTGAATTTTCACTTACATATTTTCCTTGTTAATTGTATTTTAAAATGTTCCCTTGTTACAATTTAGAAAGCTAACATTAATAACAAAAACATCACATTTATAAACCATAGAATTTGAGTCCTCCGTAAAACCTACATAGAAGCTAAGAATAAACTTAAGCACTAAAAACAAACTACGTATTATTATCATTAACATGAACTATTAACCTGAATGATAACATTCTTTTACCTACTTTTCGGTTAACACTTTAGACAATAATCATAATACATAATCATAATAATACCAGCTAAGTTAAAGATAACTGTTATCAATGCAAGCTGTCAAAAAACATTAAAAGAATTAAAAGAACCCATGTACAACATGAAAAACAAAATAAGCTACTCAATATTGTTCTACATCGTGACTCCTCTGCAAAAACAAGTTCGTTTTCTTGGTTTGTCTACGCACGAAAATGAACGATTGCTTGTCCCAAAATGAAACTACTTAGTATAGTTAAAATTACCAATTTTGCTAATTTCCTTTATCTTCTGGGCCCAGTTGGCCAATTATGCTAATCCTCGATCAACGTGAACTTTGATTCCTGTTTAATTGCTAATCAGTAAGAATGCTTCGAAAAGATTTTTGTCTCCGAGTTCTGACTTTAACTGCCTTTAAATCCGTGGAATAGCATTAATTGGCTCTCAAACAACTTGGCCCTGAACTACAACCAATGTCATAAATCGTTCGACCGCCCAATTTCTTTCGCCCTGTGCAATGTTGGATAGAGCAAGGACCGCGAAGACTTTTGCAGCTCGTTTAAGTTTCTTAACAACATTGAATGAGGGAAAGAGAGGTACACGTGATCAAGGCAAAAATGTGACAACATGTCACTAGTTGTAGTACGGTCAACTATTACAAGCAACTTTTTCCCATCAATTAGATTCACGTCCCAATAAAATGCCTAAAAACTATAAAGAACTTAGTTACCTTCGTTGGCATATAACATATAATTTCGCAATCACTTCCTTGGTGGCCGTTAAAATCAACAACCTTTGTTTCCAAACTGAAAGATATAGCACCACAGTAAAGAATAAACTTGTCTAAGTCTGTTGTAAGCATGAAGTGCTATCATTTGAATGCCTGGTTATGTCAGAGAATTTCGTCATAGAGGAAAGTACTGCTTTGAATTTATTTGAATGGTCAGACTTTAGGATTTCAGACTCAAACAATAGAACCACCTTGTACAGCATAATAAACAGCACCACAGAAAAGTACTGTTCAGTAGCTTTCATTTGAATGGTCACACTTTAGGATTTCATCCACAGACTCAAAAGTTAGAACCACCTTGTGCAGCGTAGTAAACAGCACTGTTGTTTATTATGCTGTAAAATGTTTGGATTTCAACATTACTTAAAAGTGAGAGCAACAAAACATGATTAAAGCTTTGCTATGTAAGTGATAGGATTGCACAAGCTTTAAAGTCCAAAAATTATCTATTTTTGCCTCTGAAACACACTTAATAGCATTGTGTTGTCCAGTGATGGAATTCACCCCAAAATGACAACCGTCATTCACTGCTCACTCTGGATGCTTGATCCCATCTCGTCCCTATAACGCAACCAAACAAAAGCACTGTAAGCCAACGTCTTCGCAAACACTAAAATTGGGGTTTACCTCGGTGTAAAACCCTCACAGGTTTTTCTTTGTGTTGTAGGTTATTGTTTTCCTTTCCTGTATTGTTTTGTTGTTTCCGTTTCCATTGCTTTACGTCAGCTATGAGTTTCACAGGTTTTTACAGCAGGTGCGATAAATGGTGCTTGGGATTAGTTTGAAAATATGACATTAAAAAGAGGTACTACCATTTGAGAGTGTGCCTCTACGTTTGGGGGGGGGGGTGAGGGGGGGTAGTGAGGCACGTAACATGAACTGATGCGGCGTGAAAATGTATTTGTACGTTAAAAAATACAATGTCTCCGACATTCAGTTGCAGAAAATTCATTAACAGAAATAAAGGAGTTGAAATGCACACCAACACCCCGTATCAATGGCGGGATTCATTAAAAGCAAGGTATGTTGCTAGTCAAGTACAGCATAGTCTTCTCATCATGGGTGAGAGCTAACCTTTTTTTTTTTCTGTTGTCCCTGGCAACTTCACTTGAATGACTTTGAAGTTTACCTCACTGCCGATTAGGCTAATGGCGATGAGACCCTTTCTGGGACAACTTCCCAAAGCTTGTACTTGGTTCTCCGAGTCAATATCTAGCAGACTTAGTAGATCCCCTGATCTGACATTAAACAATTGAAGACGGTAACCACATATAGGATCATAAGTGTGAATAACACATGCTTCATCACTGACAAATTTGAAATCATAAACCTGTTTGGCTTTACAGAGTATGTGACGCGTGTTTCCTGACAGTGCATCGAGAACGTATACCCCTGGTGTATAACCAGTTAAATCAGAAGATTCAGAAATCACAAGAAACTCTTCAGCGGGAGAAAACATCCCTGTCAACGACAGACGATGTATATGAGAATCGAGAGGAGACAAACAGTTCTCCCAGACTGCACCTTGGCCTGACCGTGAGCGCAAGACGCCGCCATCAAAAGTTATTAGTTGCAATTTACTATTACATGCAACCAACTTTCCAGAAAAACGTTCAGTTACTGTTACTCCAACTTCCCTTGTGGTATCCAGAATAATCGCTCGGTCCCAATCTATGCATACTATATGTTGGTCTGAAATTGGGATCAGCCATGTGATTTCCAAGGTTATTTCCAGCGTCCAACGTCGGATGCACTGAGACAACTCAAAATTCCATAATTCAAGAGTGTTCCTACCTGATCTCAACAGAATACCTTGTCTTACAGCCACAGGGCAAGACAAGAACTCAAACACACTTAACTTTCTTTCCCTTCCTTTTGACTCCTTAGTTAAAACGTTCCAAGCTGTAAGTTTGAATTCTCCAGCCCTGCCACAACTCAAAACATAAATAGTTTCACCATTTACAGAGAATACAAGCTTTGAAACAACAGTATTTCTACCTAAACCATATCTGTCTGTTATTAGTTCATCACGAAAGAGCATGGTTACAGAATCACACCCAGGATTACTTGTTAACACAGAGCTCTCATTTAGCACAAAAGCAAATGTACCGCGCACAACAAGTACAGGTACGTCAGCAGGCGGCGGCCACAATTGTCCCACTAAACAAGAAATTGGATCTCCTAAAGCAAAACCAACCACAGTCCGGGCTTCAAAGTTCCAAGGCTCATAAGAAACACTGTTGGAAGAAACGTCTAAAGAAAAAGTATCATGGTTCTCCATATTGATACTTAAACGAAAAAAGCGCTCGTCTTGACTTCTACGGCTCACTGGATAATGCCAACAAAAAAGAAATCGATGGTCTGGGGAAAATTTTATCATTCCGCATGCGTTTGAGACAGTCGTTTCTGCTAGCGTCTTGAAACCATTCATAACATCAACCAAATAAACAGAACCAGAAGAATGGGAAATTGCAAGTAGCCGCCCAACTTGGGACCACGCAAAAGATAAAACATCTTCATCTCTGGTGACACGACTAATCTCTCTACCATCCTTCAGACTCCACATGATGAGGCATTTAGCATCATCAGGACTATCAGTCAGAATCTTGTCGCCAGAAATTGAACAAACAGAGAAACTGCACTTGCTTTCGGGAAATAGACGATTCAGGTCACCATCAAAACTGTAGGCATGGCTTAGGGCTCCTGGTAAGATGACATCATTTGTGGGATGAAAAACAACAGAGCGAAAATACGAAAGGGCAAATTTACGCAATTGAGAAGATGGCAATGAGTACAAATTTGGTGAGAAACAGCATGGTTCAGACGTTCTAAATGCACCATGGTGTGGCGAGTACCGTTTCATCTTGAAGACTGGACGTTTCCATATTAGCTGGCCAGTATGGAGTGACCACAGCTGAATGGTTCCATCACGACATTCGCATACCATGTAGTCTGACTGTGGTGACACATCAAAACAAGCCACTTTAGATGAACAATAGAATGTGGTTTGAACAGCTCCACGTAGATCACTCTTGTCCAAGTATTCCAGGTATGATAAATTAGAATACTTAGCCTCCAAAAGCTTGGATGCTTCAGAAGATAGTCCAGGACCTCCTTCATTTAACAGAGTTTGAAAGATAGTGGAAGAAAGTTCTTCTAACGTTGTCTTGTGTTTCCTTAAAAGAAACAGGAAGGTTCCAAGGGCGTTCTGCATTTCAACAGAAAGGGAATTAAAGCCTTTTTGTTTCGTCACACAAAGGATATCGTCAGAGGCCGATGTACTGTTTACACACAGCTTTGCATACACAAGCTCTATGTCAAGCACATAGTTGATAGCAACTTCATCAAGGCTGTACCCATTCTCATTCAACTGTAGCATATGCTGAACACCATGTTGCAAAGCATACTTTAAAGTGTCACGGAACGACTGAGAGGCGTCCACTCCTTTTCGTTTAATATCATCAAATTCATCAATGCAAAGCCTGGAGAGGATCCTGTGGCCTTCGCTTTTCTTCACATTGAAGTTGTGCTGCCCGTAAAATGCCTCGTCCGTCAACCAGTCTTTAATTGACTTGTGAAAAAAGTGAATACAATCATCGTAAACAGGTAAAAGTGACGAGATGCATGCAATGGCTTGGTTCACTTTTCGCCGGACAGCTGGCGATAAGGTGCCCAAGAACAACAACTTTGAAACAAAACCGAGGGGTAACGGTTCTCTTGAAACTGCGATCGCACTTAGGAAACTGAAAAATTGATCTTCGGTAATCTTCAGTTCCTTACAAAGTTCAGTTTCCAGACGCTTGAAATAAGACTGGTAAACAGATGAAATACCTGATGGTAAGGTGCTGTCAACCTGTTCTAACGTCAGTATTGAAAAATTCTTCTTTATGAAATCGACCAGAAATTGCGCACATAAGATGATCCCCTCTGACTTTTGAACAAGGCCTTCCAAAATCAGATCATGATTTTCAGCATGTAACATGTCGCTTAGCTGATGCTCAAAGTAAATGCGAATGTCCTTCAAGTTCTCTTCATCGTTTGCCTCCAGCAGTAAGGGTTGCAGACTTTTCAGCTTCTCCACAATGTTTATTTCGGGTCGTGTTGTCACGAGGAATCGAATCCAAAGTGGAAGCTTGTTAAAGTACTCGGCTATCACGTCTAGAAGGTCATTTCGTCCTTGGTATTCACTTTCATCTAACGCATCAATTACCATTAGATACGTAACACCTGGGTCACTTAATCCGCTGAGAGGTTCCTCAAAAAGGACTTCAAAAAGATCACCTACTTCCATTTCGTTGATCGGTATACCCTGATTTGTGGACAGCTGTTCCACAAGAGCTTTCTTGTATTCTGGCAAACAACAAGACATGTGCCGGGCTAACGAGCGTAGCATCCACTTCGGATCCCTGCGGCGTGGTCTGTTATGCATACAGAAGTGGCTCCCTGACAGTCTGTCAGCCTCTTGCATTCGTTTACACATCTCAGCTGCGATGACAGATTTCCCCATCCCTGCATTTCCGCTAATCACCATTACGCGGTTTGGGAAGTTTCTGTCATCCAACCAGCTATTGACCTTTACAAAGATGGACTCACGAGTTCCTTCTAAATATCTCTCTGAGTAACATCTGACATCATTGTGCATATCAACTTTGGCAAGCTTCTTTAAGACATTTTCATCTTCCTGGTCTTGGTTAAGTTGTGTCTGACGAATTTCAGTGACAACTTGACACACTTCTTCCAGTTTGCACTTATTTCCCTCGACAGTTTGGCTCATTTTCACATATGCCTCGCTTACTTTACAGTGCAGTTCCTGAACATCTTGATCTATCTTCGAAAAGCATTTTTTAATGCTACTGCGATCTTCCTGCTGGGCTCGGTGAACGTTCGTTACAACTTCATGGGTTTTCTTCTCAATCTGATGTATTTCTTCCAGCTTGCTTTTATTTCCCTCGACAGTCTGTTGAGTTGAAGTCTGAACGTGGCGTATGTCCTTTAGCTGTGTTTTGATGTCCTCTTCACTCTCTGCCCAGTCACGTAAGGCATCAAGATAATCTTGCTCTCCACCACGTTCTGCCTTCAGTCTATCAATTTCCGCCTGGCATAACCCAAGAGCCACAAGAACAGCACTGATTTCCTGCCACAAAGAAGTGAAATTTGGTGTATCAACACCAGTGTCTGCAACATGACCATACAACTGATTACGGAAAAACTTAATGCGAGCAAGGTTTGCCTCAAGAGAGGTGTCACTAGCGGGAGGCTTAGAATGCCAACCTGACAGAGGAGGGGAGAGTCCACAAATGTTTGTCAGAAGGAGGAATAATAAAGTAATGTCAAAAGTGTTGGAGTCTGGGGCGGCTCCACCTGGTGGGAACAGCTTGTCCCACTGATGACCATTCAGAATTCTTCGACGAAAAAGTTTGTTAAGAATGGAATAAGAAGCATGGAGATCAGCCGCCAAGTTTGCAGGGGGATGGCAACTATCAAACACACTCCTAAGAACTGTTGTTCCACCATCGATCAGAAGTCTGCTCAGCTTGGCTCCATTCATCTTCTCTTCAGAGCTCGCCAGGGCTGATGATGATGCAGCAGCTGCCATGTTAGTCCAAACCACTAAGTTCTCAAACTGTAGCTACAAACAACAGAAAAGTATGGTAATTAATTTATTTATCAAGTTGTTGTGTGATCAAGGCTGATTGGTCTCATTACCCTAGCCATTTTGTGATTGAGGAGGAAAATCGCAAAATGTCTCTTTCTAGATGGTATGTAGCCACCAGACTAGCCGCTAGTTAGAAGCAATAAAGGCAAAAAGCCGAGTACCCTGCCTTTTTTCTTCTCCTTCCGGGTATTACATGGAACGAGTCCTCGCCGGTGAAGCATATTTTCACACAGCACGTTATATCTTGCTTTTACATGTTTACTTATATGGAGTTTGAAAGGCCCACCT
The DNA here is from genome assembly GCF_977016875.1 of Pavona decussata. Lineage (NCBI taxonomy): Eukaryota > Metazoa > Cnidaria > Anthozoa > Scleractinia > Agariciidae > Pavona > Pavona decussata. Next base: position 1,039,214 of record NW_028145643.1, read on the forward strand.
CTCCGAAGGCCTCCCTAAAATATTCGCGATCCTGTTCTCTATGTTCTTTCTCAGTGACCAGGATTTCGGCTTTGTTCAATTAAATGTGGAAAACAGACCTATTGTGTTGTATGTGATGATTGGACTGGTACGTAATTAAGATATTGCAACTGGTCGGTGTGAGTTGACTTCCTGTGGACAGTGGTCTTGATGCTCAAGGCATCTTCCACATGGATATGGGTATCCTAAAAAACCAAGACTCCCTTCCCTTCCATTTCTATGGTACATTGTATGAGTGGGTTGATGCTGTTCAGGTGTTCAGTGAAGCATTCAGTGTTGTTACAGTGCAACAATTACTCAGGTAAAATGTGATCATAATTCCCTTTAAAACAACGAGTTTATGATAAAATTAAGTAGTATGGCTGTAAATCATTAACTCTTTCCCGGACAGTGCTTAAATATCTGTCAATCAAGTCGGATGACAGAATAAATTATAAAAAAAATTTGTTTCCACCATTCGCGCTCAAATTTGAAAGAAATCCCGTTAGATATATTGCCCAGTTCCCCCGCTAATCTGAGAGAAGATGGTTGAATATGAAATACATGACGCCCTTTTCAATTGAACTTGGGTCAAAATTCAAGAGAGATTATGGTGTCCTCCACCAGGGAGATAAATAGATCGAAAAGAATAAGGATTTTAGCGACAGAGACAGATCAGAGTATTAATGTGGGTTGTTGGGAACAAATCCAGATCTGTTGAGGTCTTGTTAAAAAACTAATTGAGAGATTTTGTTAGTATTTGAGCTTTCGGTTTGTGGAAATGGGTCAGTTGCCTTAATAGGCGTTTCGTTTAATTGGCAGGCGAAGGAGGGCTATAATGGAATTGTTGCCGTTTCTTTGTGTTTGGTTTTTGTTGTTGTTTTTGTTTTTTCCGTTATTTTTTCTCTTATTCAGTGTAGAAGCAAAGACTAACCTATGCTTTCCATTTTTTTAAGTAAGCAGCGCAGTAAATTGTCCTCCACTCTTAAAATAAATAGTGGCTTCAAATAGTCGAGAATATCCTATTATTTCAAACAGCGCTCGAAACCAAATTTCAATGCCAGACAAAACAAGATTTTATCACGGTAAATTCTGCCTTTAATTTGCCCGCACGCCATAATTATGGAATTCATGACGCCATATGGTTGCCTATTATTTCACAGAGGAGAACCTCTGCCCCTCCATAAGCGGCAACCACATAATGCCGAAAGTTGAAAATGGCAGAATTAAGGTAAAATGGACAATAGTTATATACAAGTTTTGCCCCTAAGAGGTTTTGTGTAATTTGTTCAGACAAAATTTGAAATTAAATGTTGCTTCCATAGATTTAATTCAATTTGTTAATAGAGTGGTGGTTCCCTTTAATGTTCTCTACATTGCCTCTTTTTGAATACCATGTAATTCATTCATTCATTCATTCAAAGACCAGCTCGTTCTTGATATTAAGCTCCTAGTAATGTAAAAATCCAAAATGTATACATATACCAACTCTACTCTTAATTTGGCCTTTTCTGCTCTAATCATCCAGTTCATAACTTGTTTCCCATGCTACAAATAGGGTAAAGACAAGGGCGAAACATCACCGTGCTAAAATTAATTCTCTTAAAAGTTACGTGACATAAACAAGTACATCATTCGCCCTAATAAAACAATGCTTAACACCTCTTCACATCCAATACATGGTGTTCAACAAAAGTGAAAAGGTGCTACCTTCTGAGATTCATCAGCTTGTCTTAAGCCCTCTCCTGCTGGATCAGTGTGTTCAGGTACAAAGCCACTGCTACTTGCTTCCCCTGGTTAAATAACAATAAATTTTCAGTCCGTTCAATTGTACGAAATGAAATACTCGGATTGGTAAATTCTGTTTTGCGACTAGCTAAAAATAAAATTCCCTGATATTTCACTGACTTTAGGTACAATTAAAATTTTCCTGACTTCATACAACATTCCCCAGCTTTTCTCAGACCTTTAAAAGAATCTGTTTCCCCTGACTTTGCATTGACCGTAGCAACCCAGGTGATGTTGTGTTGGCTTCCTGTCCACATGACGTTACCCTTCGTTTCAATGCGATACGTCTCGAAAAGATATGTATTAATCGTTTCATGACTTGAAGTCCTACAGCTGTGCTTCTGATTTCCATTCAATAAAAGTCCTTGCATTATCACTAAAACGTACCTGACATTTCCATGAAAGCCTTCCTGCACATCAAGTAGTTTCTCTCTTCTATGGTCGTCGTCAAGTTAACCGTCCCCAGGTTCAGTTTCCTCTTGACTTCGTCAGTCATTAGGTGCCTCTCAACTTCTTCATTGAGCCGACCAGAGAGATAGTCACTCCATAGATGCTCAAGACTTTCCAGGTTGGGACATCGCACTACAATTTCCAATGAGCCCTCATTAACGGACACAAGGGCCAAGTGGTAAGCCTTTTCTAAAAAATCAATAAGGGCTCCGACTGGTTCTAGCTCAGCCGTGGAAAGGTTGTGGGATTTTACATACGTCTGTGCTAGAAGTGCTAACATTGCATGGACTGTTTGTTGTTTTTCTTCATCTAGACCTTGGGTGCTGATGAAAAGCTTGATAATAGTATCTGAAATCAACGTGAAATGGACATAATTGTTACAGACCTTCTTAATATGCAAATGTCCAAACACTGTACATTAATTAATCTAATCTATCAAACATTATTAGGCAATCACACAGATATGAATGGTACATAAATACATAAAAAAATATTAAGAAGGTTACCCAAAAGGGAAAGGCACGAACGGGACACTCAGACCCTTGCGAGGCACCCACCCGAGGTATTAAAAAAAAATTAAAATATGTACAGAAATAAGACAATCTAAAGTCACTGCAATATTTCCATTCTGTTGGCTGAGTTGAGTCATTTGACTTAGTCATTTCATTTATTGACGGACTTGACTGCAAAAGAAGTTAAAATGAACTGATAATAATGATAATAATTTACCAATTAATTAATAATAATTATTCTATATCGCATATTTACATATTCTGATCAATAGCGCTTTACAATCATATATTTAAGAGAAAACGAAAATAGATTACCGTGAGAATAAAGTAAACTAACTGACTAATATCATTAATACTATTAATTTATTTCTGGCGCATTACATTAAAATCTTAATGCTCTTACAATGTACAACAATTTAAGAAATACAATATCAATAAAATTACATTTGATAAAAGTAGAAAAATAAATTAAAGACATACAAAGAAAGACAAGATACTAAAGTTCATTATTAAATAAAAGCGTTTTAAGCCTAACTTTAAAAGTCTCAACTGATGGGGCGCTCCGCATATCAAGACTCTACCCATTAACGAGGGTGTCACTAATCAGCTAGTCTAACAACTGGCCCTCAGATTCCTGCTTAGCTTGGAAAGATGGAAACCAAAGAGGAATATATCCAAAACGGAAGTTGAATGCTACCTTTGACTACAACCACTTCCATGTAGTGAATAAAAAACAGCAGCAGTGCCTCTATCATAACCTGAATCATAGCTATCGCAGATCGCAATGATATGATCGCAGACAACAGCAGAAGATAGAGCTATCACCTTCCGTAATTTGCGATCGTGTGATCAAAATGCCATCATACACGTACAGTCAAACCTGTATATAACGGCCCTGTATTAAGCGGCCACCCTCTATTAAGCGGCCAGTTTACAAAGTCCCGATTGTTTGCTCAGACAAACACTGTATTTGTTACCTGTATTAGGCGGCCACCTCTATTAAGCAGCCGCGGCCACCCTGTGGCAGTCCTATGTTTGTCTTTCTTTGTTATTTTTACCTGTATTAAGTGGCCACCCTTGAATGGAAACTAAGCCTTATGTTATTTTATGCGGTATTTTATTGTCATGTGTAAAATGCGATCCAGCATCACTATAAAGAAATAACATGTACAAAACTACTGTAAGCTGATACTCAGCCGTTTAATATAGTTAACGCTTTTCAGGAGTCTGCAATGTGCTGAAGTACAGTACCATATCACGAACGCTAAAAATAAAGTTTGTTTTGAATATGCTTCACTCTTTAGCAAGAAATTCCTCTTTAATTAACTTGCTCTTCAGCCACGTGGCATTGAACATTGAGCGCAACAACTATGAAATGACGGAATGAGATATTTTGTTGTGAACTGTAGGTCATAGAAATAGAGCACTGTATACCGTAGAAGAGTAGAGGACAATTTATTGTATACAGTCGAACCTGTATATAACGGCCATCCTCGAGACTTGAGTAACTGGCTGCTTAATACAGGTGGCCGCTTAATACAGGATCACTCAAAATACTCACTGGGCGTGGTCTAATGTCAATTTTAATGGCGTATCATACAAAACACTTCATGCAAGGAAACAATAGGACAATCAACACTCTCAGTTCAAGCGATCAATACTTTAACGTTCAGTGCCAACTTGTAACTTAACGGTTTAATATACTTAACATTGTGTAAAAGTACTATGCAATAAATATGAATTGTCCTCTACTCTTCTACGGTATACAGTGCTCTATTTCTATGACTTACAGATCACAACAAAATATCTCATTCCGTCATTTCATAGTTGTTATGCTCAATGTTCAATGTCACATGGCTGAAGAACAAGCTAATTAAAGATGAATTTCTTGCTAGAGAGTGAAGCATATTCAAAACAAATTTTTTGTAGCGTTCGTGATATGGTACTGTACTTCAGCACAGTGCGGACATCTGAAAAGCATTAACGATATTAAATGGCCGAGTATCAGCTTACAGTAGCTTTGTGCATGTTATTTCTTTATAGTGATGCTGGATCGCATTTTAAACACAATAAAATACCGCATAAAATAACATATGGCTTAGTTTCCATTCAAGGGTGGCCGCTTAATACAGGTAAAAATAACAAGGAAAGACAAACATAGGACTGCTACAGGGTGGCCGCGACCGCTTAATAGAGGTGGCCGCCTAATACAGGTAACAAATACAGTGTTTGTATGAGCGAACAACCGGGACTTTGAAAACTGGCCGCTTAATACAGGATCGTTGTATACAGGTTCAACTGTAGTACTTTTACACAATGTTACGTATAATTATTATACCGTTAAGTTACAGTTGGCACTGAAGTTTGTTTAAAGTATTGATCACTTGAAAGAGTGTTAATTGTCCTATTGTTTACTTGCATGAAGTGTTTTTGTATGATACGCCATTAAAATTGACATTAGACCCCGCCCAGTGAGTATTTTTAATGATCCTGTATTAAGCGGCCAGTTACTCAAGTCCCGAGGGTGGCTGTTATATACGGGTTCGACTGTAGTTCATATTTGCCAAATTTCGCTGTCCAGAAAGATTAATCACTTTTTCTTTGTCTTTCTTTTTTTCTTTTGGTCTTTCCCCTTATAACATGCTCAAACCACGCTCAATCGTTACTAGTAGTTTATGTAACTCCGTGGACCAGTCCAGGGAAAAGGTAATCCAAGGAGCAGACTTAAATACAACTGAAACCCAACCTACATGTACATGTATAAGCTAATACATGGAGCGATGATAACTAAATTTATATCTAAATGAAATCAAGCTCCATACCTATAGGGTCAAAAGAGGTTCCTGCAATGCTTGGTTTTCCTTTTGCTTCTTCATCAAGACGATGTCGTTCCCGTGAAGGGCCTTTATCTGGTGTGCCTGCAGCTGACGTCAGTTCAGCAGGGAACTCTTCCTTTGCAGTTTTAACAGTGGTGCTGGAAGGGCCTGTAAAAAAATAGACACTCACATTCAATATTTTGGGTTCATCTCTAAACCATTAAATTTTATTCCCTTACAGTGATCAGCATCAAATTGCTCCTTCTAATATCACTGCTTATTTAACCTCCGAGTTCATAAGAATTATGGATATGATCACCCAAGGTGAATTTTCTTGATATTTTTAATTAATAACTTCTCCCCAGTATTTTGAGAAGAAAAGTATGGGAACAAGATAGGAGAATTCGTTCTTTGATATTAGGGATTAAAGGATTAAAAAAAGGAGCCATGAAAGAATCAGATTTCAAACTTAACAATTGGGCAATAACACTATCAGCAAGAAACAGATATAGATGGTGCCCATAGAGCACTTGAAATTAATGAGCGAGCAAATTCTCTTTAAGATAGACAGTATTAAGGCTGCAAAGACTAGAGTACAAATCAACGATGGTCTCATTTCTCAAGTCTACATATCCAAAGTTGTATTACTATTAACCACTCTTACAGGATTTTACTGGTCAATAGCTTTCATTTTCATTTTAACGGTCACACAATGGTTTTTTTTTTCTTTGAAAGGTTAGAACCAACTGATACAGCCCGACCATACATTTTACTCTTGGAGTTAACAGTGTTTATAATTATAACAAAAGGGTGTCTGTTACTCTGTCTGAATTTGCAGTTGCATTTGGAATGGAAACGATGAACACCAAGTAAGAACTCGTACCATGAACCATTCTGCCCATCATTTCCACCAAGGCTTCACATTGTTCCTTCCAACTGTAGTTGTTGTCATAAGAAGCTCTCAAAAATTTGATCTCTTCAAGCCCCACTGCATGACTAGCACGGACACCTTCAATTGCCTCTGCCCACTTTGTGGGGTCATCTGAGTTAACTATCCATGATTTTCCATAAGGAATGTTCTCTAATGCTCTAGCAAATCCAGACTTACTACCAACAAGAATGGGTAAACCAGCTGACAGGGCCTCAAGGGCAACAAGACCAAATCCCTCTGATCTGGATGGCATAATGGCAAGATCAACCTCATTCAGTAAGTCTTTCATCTTTTCTCTATTTTGCACAAACTTTCTGACAGTCAGTTGCTCTTCAGCGATACCACGTTGGAGAAGTTTTTCTCTTACCGCGTCCTGCTTTCCGTCAGGTGCACCCACAAAGATCAGATGATAAGGTTTATTTTTCAACCGGGGATCAGAAAATGCTTCAACAGCGATGTTATATCCCTTGAGGTGAAAGTCTTCATCATCACCACGACCACATAACAACACTTTAAAGTCACCACTCTCATTAGGAGCTTGTTTTAAGTCCCCAAATTCCCTCTCAAAAAGACCTGGCGTGACAGTGAAAATATCCTGATTCTCCTTACATCGTCGTAGATAGGAACAATAAAAATCTTCCAGTCTCGGTCCAACAGGCACAACCAGATCAGCCATTTTACAGAGATCAACTTCAACCTGATGTTTCTTTTCACCCTTTGAAATTGGATCAGAGTAGCTTTTATACCTACTGAGGTCTTCAGGAGCAGTATGCACCACTTGCACCCATTTGCAATTGGGAAATCTAGTAGAATTATCTCTTATGACCTGCCCTTGCCTACCAAGCTTCACACCATGGCCAACAACAACATGCATGCTGAGATCTTGAGGCGGGAAGCTCAACCAGTCAAGAGGTTCATAGCCCGGGCGTTCCTTCGCATCAACAACAGTTACTCCATAACTCTTAGCCTCTCTTTTGTCTTCATCTTTACAAGCACCCTCTGGGACCAGGAGAGAGACTTCAACTTTAGGGTGTTGTGAGAGATGAATTGCAAGCTCTCTGTTTAGTGTGGACAAACCACCAGCTGACGAGGTCCACTCGCTACCAAGAAGAGTTACTTTCAATTTTGCACCATGGAAAAAATGGGTTTTTGGTTCAGGCACTTCTTGAGACATGATTTCAAAGCTGACCTCAACACAAATCTGCAAAACAAAAGCATGGAGCTTCCATGTAAGGCTTCACATACTCCTCAGTAACTTTGATTTTCATTTGAAAGGTCAAACATAAGATCCACAGACTTATAATTAGCACCAACATGTACAGTATAATGAACAACACAACGGGCATTTTAATTACTAGTACCACACTATTTATGCCCACGCTAGAGTATAGCATTATAAATACCAATAAATTTACTTTAAAAATTCTCTTATGCCTATGCCTCTCTCTCTGTTAAGTCCCATCTCTCTTATCTATTTACCAGCCTGAGGAAAATTCACATGAAGAAGCACGTACGGGGTGAATAAGCCTCAGGGAGAATAAATAAAGTATTTACAGTATTTGTAGCTAGGCACATCAAAAGATCATTATCGATCCCTAATTCATAAATGAAAGCAGCCTTGTTCCTAAATGAATGGGCAAGACTAGTTGAAGTGCTAGATGCCCGGCCTAACTACAGTATGTTACTGATCTACAGTATCTGTGCTGCATACATGTTTGAAGAATAAAATCCGACATCATCATATACATACATCATGTATACTGAGAAGTAGTAGTAGAAGTAGTAGTATTTCTTTATTTAGCGAGGGAAATACATATTAGTGCCTAACAGTAATAAACTTGTAGCCCTGAAGAGTGACATGTGGTTCTATAGCTTGGTGTACCTCAAAATGTTCCCCATGGTCAAGAAAAATACAATGTACACCACAATTGGAATTCAACATCAGACAACCAGCATACATTATTTTTTATTTTTGTGTTTTTATGGGATAAGAAACAGATAAACCTTTATAGAAAGCCGACGTATATATGGTGCATTACACTTTTCGACTGCTGGGTTAATCAAGTCTTTCAAAAAGTCTTCTCAAATGTTAAGAAATTCAATGACGAGTAATGACAGTAAAGCTGTTTAACATCAAATTGAATAACCAATGCTTCTTCAAAAGTTAAAATAACTGCAAGGCCGGATCTTTCTTCTATTTTGATATATATGCTTTCCTATTAATATGCCACCTTTGGGATTGCCTAAAAATTTGGGTGTTTTCAATTCTGGCTTCTGGCTTCTAGCTTTTCCAGCACCTGCAAAAAATCTAAACTTTATGTACTTCTGTTAAGTTGTTATAAAACAAAATAATTTACGAATAGTCAGGGCTGCAAATAACGGCCGGTCAACGGACAATGTCCGGTCAAAATTGGGTATTGACCGGACAAATCCTTGGATTGCCAGACATCTTGTCCGGTCCTTTACCGACTCGTTCAGAGAAATTTTAATTTTTAACTATTTGATAATCACGAGCGACAACCTTCATGTTTCCGAAAGAAAAAAAAACGAATATAAAACTAGACAAATTAGTGGTCAAGAAATTCCCAGTAGTTGTAAATTTCCACGATGTCATCAACCGCAAAATCATGGTGTCTTCCGTTATTTTATTTACTTTTAGTGTTCCCAATTAGTAGAGGGTTTTACCTTTGGCTAGATACCATGATTGACTCTTAATAAAGTGATTGATTGTTTGATTGATTGAATGATCGGCACCCTCACGAAGACTGATCTCGTGGCACCAAGAATACTCCAAGTAGCATTTGTTGCAAAGTGCGAAAAGCGAACAAAGCGTCCGTTACTGCCGGCACACCCTACAAAACCTGCTTGGTTACTAAGCTTTCTGGTGATTTCAACACTCGATGCAACTCAAAAATGGAGCGTATAACACAAAAAGTGGAAGAATAAGGTCGTCTTAAAGGGATTCTGAATGGAAGAAAGTCAACAAGCGCAACAATTGTACTTGGAATAATACGCCATGCATTTAATGCAATTACATACAGTGTTGCCGAATTTTGAAACCCTAAGACGAAAATTTATGAATTAAAGTTAAGTGTTTCTTGTTTAGGTTTACATTTTAGCTAGCTTCTTTTTTCAAATTAATTAAGAGACCGATTGAACCCTTCAGCTTTCATATATTCTACACATTTTACTTAAAGTTCAGTTGTAGAAATGATGTGGCGATTGCCAAAGTGTAACATTTAATTATAAGTGATTTTGGCAGATGTAAAGTAAAACGGACAATTGCGGGTGTATCTTGCGTAACATTTCCACGTACTGAATGCGAGGCTGCCTCTGCAGTTAAGAGTAGTAAAACTATTAACTTGGAAATTTTATTGCCAAACCGACTCGGATTCAGTTGTTTTTTAGTTATAAAAGGATTACTGTGCAATCTGGGCTCACTATCGCAAGATTTACGACTGTTAAAATTTGACTGGCCAAAAACAGGTAGCGTCCGAGAAAAAACATGTTTGACCGGACAATGTGACCAGTGCCTGCCCGTTAGTTATTTGCAGCCCTGATAGTCCAGTTTTCCAAGATTAATGAGAATTGAATAACTTGACAGTAAAGCCATATAGTAAATCTTTGATTCAGGCCAGGCTTGTTCAGTCAAGATGGCGATCAAGTTGAGGTTTAATTGCCTGGAGTGTCCTACAATGAGCCTAGCTATGGTCTCTATAGTCTATCTAAGTCTAACTATAGTCTCTTCCCCTCAAGAGTTAAAGTCAAAAGAGAAGAGATCATGACCACTTCTAATTTAAATTAATCAAAACTCTACTTATGAAATAACAGCAAATACAACCACAGGCATCCCAAGCTGTATGAGCATTAAAATAAAGACCTTTGTTTGACCTTTGTAATTTGAGTGTTACGCAATGGCGTAAATTATAAGGGTTTGTATGGGAATTTACGAACGTGTTTTGAAATCGAAAATATAGGGCATGAATTGAAAAAAATGGCTTATCTTGTCTCCTCGATATCTTGCCAGTGTTCGTATGCCATATTTTGGCCATTTCAGCGAGATTTAGTGGGTTTTAGGTTTGTTGATTTCCTCTCTATGTATATAGAAGAGAATATATATAGAAAGGAAATCAGCAAACCTAAAACCCACTTAATCGCGCTGAAATGGCCAAAATACGGCATACAAACACTGGCAAGATATCAAGGAGACAAGATAAGCCATTTTTTTTCAATTCATGCCTTTTAAAACCTTCGTACTGATCTTCCCACAAGCTGCATAGCTTAAATACTCATCATGTCTAAATAAAGGTTTTACTTACTTACTTACTTACTTACTTACTTACTCACTTACTTACTTATTTTGGATTCCAAAACACGTTCGTAAATTCCCATACAAACCCTTATAATTTACGCCATTGCGTAACACTCAAATTACAAAGGTCAAACAAAGGTCTTTATTTTAGCGCTCATACAGCTTGGGATACCTGTGATACAACAGCCATGCTAATTAGAAAGCTAGGCGAGAAGGTTTTCACATGGCAAATTTTGGGTAAATAAGAAAAATTTTCTATAACTCAAGGCAAATTTGGAGGTAATGGTTATTTTAGGAAACCCTCAAAAAGTTGTGGTGAAGCCGAAAGCGGGTGCATATGGGAAGATCAGTACGAAGGTTCTATACATTTATGGCTGTATTTCTTTGGTGAATTTCCCATTCCAAGTTTATAAATCAACATCAGGTTCCTGCTATCAGATTAACTGAGCTTGAGCTACCTCTGATTATAAGACACTGACAGTCCTAGAAGAAAAATAACCTTTAGTGGCAAGGGTGGGAGGGGTGGGGAGGGCGTAGGGAAACTGGATCCCAGCTATAAAGCTCAAGGTGTGCATGTATGCAATGCAAACCCTATGGAAATATGGGGCAAAAATTTGGCCGCTTATGAAAGGATTCAGATGGCTTTCTTGTCTTGATGAGCTATATTGCCCGATTTTAAATAGCTGACATAGGGCTCATGTTCAGATTGCTTACCTGTACTGAGAAGTAACGCACAATTTGTCACATCTCGGCTTTGATTTCACATCTCATGTCAAACACTGAAATTGAAAGCGGAAGTACAGTGTTGTAGTTAACCAATAACATTACCAAAAAGATACGTCAACATTAAAGAAACGTGAGCACTCCTAATGATAGATAGGCAACAACAGTGCTCTGAAGCATTTCCTTACATTCGATCGACGCCAACGAGCACACTACAATAATAAGTTGCTCGCCCACAGCATTTGCTGCAACTAAACTCCGCGAAAATCCACTTTCAAACCGTGCTACCCAGCAGACTGTGCGGCTGTGGGGGATTCTGGGTCGGTTTCTGGTCTCTGATCTCGTTGTCTCGTTTCTTGGTGTGTGGCTAGTGCTTTCGCTTTCATAGTTAAAAATTGTGGGTTAAAGTTGATGCTGTGCTAAAGGAATCAGTCTGGGGGACTTAAACCAGGATGTGAAAGGTATAGGATAAATGTACATTTTTGTATTGAAAAAGAAATTTGTCCAAAACGACTGCCAACAGGGTTTATGTGCTACTTATAAATTTGCGCTTCTTTGCTCTGATAATTTAACGCACAGATGACGTGATTCAAAACGTGGTGGAGTAGTCTGGCAGACGTTGTTACCACGTTCTGACATCCTCTGTGCGTTATCAGAGTACAGGCCCATGGCAAAATGAAATCTATTTGTTTTATTCAATAACCAAGATGTTTTAGCACCACATTGACTGAGCCAAGTCAAAAACATTTACTCAGCTGTTTATTCAACAAATTATCCTCAAATTTTTTTGGATCATGTGTCTTATAGGGGTGTCCACCTATGTAGCAGTCAACACCTGGGTCGACTGTTGGTTGATATATTTAACAATAATTATTCACTAAAGTGGAGGCGAATAGTGATGGATATTTACTGAGCCGCGAAGCGGCGAGGTAAATATCCATCACTATCATACTATCATATCATACATATCATACAAGCTGAGTAAGAAGTGGACCAAAAATTACTTTATTTTTGACAATATACCGACGAATGGTGGGAAATTTTAAAAACCTCGCGTGCCTCACGGTATGCGGTTTCTTATTGTAGAAAGTTCCATCTCGCTTTCTCATGGACAAAATTGAATACTGAAAACTTCTGGACACACTTGTTTAGTTGCTACGTGTCTTTTCTTTTGTCCTGTTATTGAACCATGCCGCAAAACATAATATGTTTCATTGTTACGTTGTAATTATGGTGCCCGACAGTTTTCGTGAACGATGTATTGTATTTTATTTTTCGCCTTAGAATATGAGGGTTAAAAGATTAAATAACTTACCATGCAATGCCGTCAAACCAAACTTTGTTGCCATTTTTGTATTTTTTGTAATAGCCGTCTCTTTTATTGAAATATTTTCCTCTTAAGTGAGTGTGGTAAAGCGGGAAGCCATCTTGTTTCTCTTCTCCTGCTCGCAGCTGAATAGTTCTTCGGCTAATCACCTCCGAGCTAGCCAATCAGCGCGCGTGAATAGTACTTTTCACTTATGTGGTATATACTAGTGGTTGATATAGTGACCAGATAGCAGTGGAGTATTGGTCGAGTATTGGATTGGTGAACCATCGGTTGAGATAGCTTCACTAGTGTGTGTGCAATGTATTGGTGAACCGTCAGTCAAGTATCAGTTAAGTATCAGTGGTATATACAACTTTTTTTACAATGTACTGGACTGCTTGACTGCTAGTACTAGACTGAAATCTTGTGTATTCTGCTGCCCTGAAGGGATTACTAACAGTCTAATAAGGTACCTGTCAACTGCTACTCCATGGACACTATTGGTCGATATATCGGTCGATACTCAATCAATAAGTTACCAAAACTTGGCTGATTTTCTCCTGAGAGTTTGCTGATACTGTTCTGTCACATGGTCAGCTCTTGTTACTTAATTATATAATTATTTTCGTTATTCAAATTGTTCTTTTTTGCATTTTCCCCTCACTTTTAAATTGACTTTTGGTATCTTTCATCCTCTTTCTTTTGTCATCGTCACTTGTACAGGAAACCCTAGAGTTTAGAGAAAACTGGGCAGGAGCCAAAGATCGCGTTTGGCCATTGACCTCCACCGTTTCACCACATAAAAAAGCTATCTGGAAGGGTTATCAGCAGAGGTACAGTGTAGACATTCTTATTGCCGTAACACATAAATAATCCCTAAATTTGGGCTTTCTGGGGACAAAAAATACCTGAAAATTCAGGTAACTGTGGATTGTTGATTATCCTTATAGGCGTTTTCCATAATACCAATTAATTGCCCTTTTTTTCTGAAATATATGATTTTTTTGATGCAGTGCCTAACATCAGTGCTAAATAGTTATGGAGCACAAATGAAATTAAGCCATTTTCTCAGCATTATGATAGCTTTCTGGACTGTTATCAAACGTGGATGAATCGAATGTCGATGATATGTCAATCAACAAGTGTCAACAACCTAACAGACTGCCTGTTGACTGATTTTATTATTGTCATTGCCATATTGGCTGAGTAGTGGCTGATATGTTGGACTTGAATCGACCAGCATGGCGACCGACAGTCAATCAACTGTCGGTTCAATGACTGTTTGTTGCGGCTCGTGTATCCTCTCTGAGGTGTTGGCTGCTACGTCAGTCGACAAACAATATCATATGTCAACCAACTGTCAATGATCTGTCTGTGATCCCTCAGTGATATGTCGGCCCAGTAATGACCAAAAATTGATCGATAGGCTGCAGCGGCCGATTGTCAATTACACATTGGTCAATACATGGCCAATACTTGATTGATACCCGGTCGCTATATTGACCTATATAATGACCAACAGTCAACCCAGGTGTCAACCGCTACATCGGTGGACTCCCCCTGTAAGACACAAGATCTGATTTTTCTTGTAGGTGACACTTCCCCCAAACCTGTGGCATTTGCTCATTCAAACACAGTACTGTTCTTGGCGTCATTAGGCCAAGAACATGATGTAATTAGAAAATTTAAGAATGACCACTTTTATTGTTGTCACTTGATATTCATTTGTTTCAGGAGCTAGGTCAATGGCATGATATCAACTTTATTCCCAAAGCTTTTCCCTTAAAAATTTACACACAAGGTAAAAGTTGTGGGAATGAGTTTCATCAATTCAGTGTATGAGTCCTTGTTTGTTTGAAAACTCTTTAAAAAAAAAACCTCTTTTAAAGACGGTACCTACTAATACCGAAGTATTTTTGTGCAGTTTATGACTATAATTATGTGGGAAAAGCAGGTCTTAGGAAGGGCTATTGGAATACAAAATGAGAATTGGGGGTAACCACACATTTTTTAGAGATATTAGGCAACAAAATACAAAACAATGTATGGCATTTTTTCCCAAATTGAAACTGAAAAATGCATGGTTAGCCCTAATTTTCTTTTTGGATTCTAATAGCCCTTGCCAAGATTTGCTTTTCCTGTGTAACTGTGCAAAAACATCTCTGTTTTAGCAGGCACCGCTGTTAAGAAACCCAACTTTCTCAGACCATCCTGAGGTGAAGAACATATGCGCGTAGCAAAAGGAGGCACCGTCCTTTATTTACTAGAAACAGTCAGAAAATTTTGCATTTTAATTGTTAACTAATTGCTGCCAAGAGATCACTAAAGAGACTTCCAGTACAATGTATCAGTCAGGGATGTGGGGAGGGTAGATTCTGTCCACATCAACTTTGAAACTGAATAACCTTATTAATATTTGAGCAAACGGCCTGAGACTTTAGGACTTTATTCAGAAATTTATCTGGGAATAAATTGATGTCATCGGTTACTGTTCATTGACTTTGATGTTGCCATGGTAACCAATTTTTGAAAGGCCATTTGTCAGAAAATGAAAAATCCTTATAACTTTTTTTAAAAACATTTTTTAGCCTATATTCGCGTTACTTTATTGGTTCTGATTCCTTTTCATTCAATTTCGACACATTCCTGAAGTTTTGAGGAAATCCAGAAATCCAAGATGGCAGATTCAAGATTGCTGCCATTTGACAATCACAGTGCCATTAAAACATCATATGATGTTATCATTTCTTGTTGTGGACCTCAAAAAAAAAACATCTGTGGACATACTATCTCTCCTCCAAGTCTTATCATCATAGCTTTACACTTGCAAAGTTATGGAAGGGGGGTGGGGAATCTGTAGGTTGCTTGTATTTTTCAAGAAAAGCAAGGCGCTCATTTCTTGTTTATTACATGTAAGCATTAAGTACAAAAATTAATACACAACTTAGTTTCTTCCTTGATAGCTGGTCTCTAAATAGAGCTTACCTAGAGCAATTTCAATTTCAAGGCCAAAAAAGGTAGCTATGACAGTCTGGCCAAAAACCTTTCAATTTATTGTTTTATACTGATTAATAATGGCAATTAAACTGAGTGGAGTGCAATTTGGCCTGAAATCATACGCGTGATTTCAAAATCAAACGAGCACGCAGCGCGAGTTTGATTTGAAATCACAAGTATGATTTCAGACCACAATTGCATGACACAAAGTTCAATTACCACTTTATTACAGTCTATTTTGAAATCACGGAGTTTTATTGTCAATATTAATATTCTATTTTTGTTACTTCATTTTCATTTTGATGGGCTAAAGAAAGGATGCAATTTAGGGCAAAAAATGGTGCAATTTGGGAATAAATTGCACTGTTGAGAGCCAATCAGATTGCAAGGATCACCAGTGATTTCAAAATGAGTGTGGTATTTTGTGGTATTTTTCAATTATTGAAAAATACCACAATTCCATGAGGTATTACGGTATTTATCCTTTATGAGATTCAACAATCTGACAAATAATAAAATTAATTGAAGTCTTCCTGAATTTTTTTGCTAGAGAGAGGAATTTTCCTTTTCATTCCTCATGCTATCGTCTGTAGCAGAGCTTTTCAGTTAGCCTGTACACCAGGGAAGGTAGGCACAATTTCCAACAAAGTGTAGATCTATGCTAAACACTCGCCCCAATTTGACAGTCTTATACATGTACTTGTGCCCCAAAAGCATGACACAAAAAATACTCAAGTGCCTACTTTGCTGGGTACAGAGCTTTATAAAATATAATGCACAGTTTATTTTATAATTTAGTACATGAGTCACTTTTACAAGATATTAACAATATTTTTTCACATCACTGAAGTACATATTTACCTTGCAAAGTTATTACTTGTTGTTGTTTGATCTTTCATTCCAGGTTGTAGAAGATTATCATGTAGAAGAATGGTAGTTAATTTAATGGAGGAAACAACTTGTGGTAATGTATGCCTGTGCCTACCTACCTACCTGCCTTCCTGTCTACCTAAAATCCTGGCCAAAATGTTGGGACGATTTCTAAATCTTAACACGAAATACCTCCCTGCCCCCTTCTCCCATACAATGTTGTCATCTTGCTGTGTTTATGTATACTCTGAATGACTTCAGTGACCTTCGACTTTCCTTGGGGGAGAGGGGGTGGGGGGGGGGGGGGGGGGCTTCCATAAATTTGCAAATTTATGATGGCACCACCAAGCTCATGGTGGCTGGTTATAGATAATTGAGAACACAGTTGCACACTGTAAATGCTATTTTCATGTCTGTGCTACAAAATATAGGCCAGGATTGTATCTGAGTCCCTTACAGCTAGGAGCTAAAATAAACATAAAACATAAATTTTGAATCCACATCAATGATAGTCCATATTTTTTTCATTGCAAAGTTATCAGCTGTTGTTTAATCTTTCATTCCAGGTTGTGGGAGCAGTTTCATATAGAAATATGGCAGTTTATTTAATGAAGGAAACAAATTGTGGTAAGATGCCTTAAACATTAACAATGTTTTGTAAGCTTTATAGCAAGGACTGATGGAGTGATAGATTCATTGCTTGCTTCCTTGACTTCTTGCCCTGGTGGGTGGGGGTTGGTTGTGCAAAGCATGATTACTAGCAATGGAAACAGACTTGCTTGAATGCATCTATTTGACAGCTACTTTGGGGCCGGTCGCACTAGGCAGAATTTTTGTTTACTTTGCAAAAAAAACTGTCAACGAGTGTTGTAGACGAGTGCAACCAGCGTGTTTTGCCTTGACAAAATTTTTTCCGACCTTACCAAACTTCAAAGAAGCCGCGACAAAAAATCGGCGAGCCCCTTGGTCTTGCCGATTTTTTGTCAGGCGATTTTATCGCACTTTTTTGTTTGTTTAGTGTCACAAAATCCATGATAACCTTCCATACTCCATTAACGCGCGAACAGGTATCATGTTAATTCAAAGCGCGCCAAGAAAAGTACTTCAGTGGACTCAGTGCAACAAGCATGGACAGTGAAAATTTCGCCCGCTTTCCGTACCAAAATTTCGATTTTCAGCGGTTTCAAGGCGCAGCTGGCGTTGGGCCGTACAGGTCGTTACTGACAAATAAACAGGAACAGAGAGGGAGTTATCTCCCAAATTTTTCCAAGCCAGATCATAAACGAAGAACCAAGTTCAAGGTTTAACACCCGTCGCCGAAATGGATATTTGAAAAGGGCAAACAATTTGATTGACGTTTTCGGCATAAAAGATAAGATTGTCACTTCCCAGTGCGATCGCGTTTAACAAAAATTTTGGAACAAAAATTTGTCAAACCAAACTTTTTCCTGAAATTCGGCCGAGCTTACAAAATTTTCGTCGCCTAGTGCGACCAGCCCCTTTGTCTCGATTATCTTCTAAATCTTAACATGAACTCTCTTAGACTGCCACCTACTTTAGCTTCTTTGGCACCTACTCAATATTTGCTGAAACCCTTGGGTGGGTGGGTGAATGGTTTGTTGGTTGGTTGATGGATTAAGTAAGATTTATTGACAGGAAGGTTTATCCTTTTTCAGCCCTAGGTTTGGTGATGTCTGTTATTGAGTTACCTTTTTGCCTTTATTGCTTCTAACTAGCAGCTAATCTGGTGGCTACATACCATTTAGAAACAGACATTAATTTTTGCGATTTTTCTCGTCAATCACAAAATGGCTAGGGTAATGAGACCAATCAGCCTTGATCACACAACAACTTGATATATAAATTAATTACCATACTTTTCTGTTGTTTGTAGCTACAGTTTGAGAACTTAGTGGAGTGGACTAACATGGCAGCTGCTGCATCATCATCAGCCCTGGCGAGCTCTGAAGAGAAGACGAATGGAGCCAAGCTGAGCAGACTTCTGATTGATGGTGGAACAACAGTTCTTAGGAATGTGTTTGATAGTTACCATCCCCCCGCAAACTTGGCGGCTGATCTCAATGCTTCTTATTCCATTCTTAACAAACTTTTCGGTCGAAGAATTCTGAATGGTCATCAGTGGGACAAGCTGTTCCCTCCAGGTGGAGCCGCCCCAGACTCCAACACTTTTGACATCACTCTGCTATTCCTCCTTCTGACAAACATTTGTGGACTCACCCCTCCCCCGTCAGGTTGGCATTCTAAGCCTCCCGCTAGTGACACCTCTCGTGAGGCAAACCTTGCTCGCATTAAGCTTTTCCGTAATCAGTTGTATGGTCATGTAGCAGCCACTGGTGTTGATACACCAACTTTCAATGCTTTGTGGCAGGAAATCAGTGCTATTCTTGTGTCTCTTGGGTTAGGCCAGCCGGAAATTGATAGACTGAAGGCAGAGCGTGGTGGAGAGGAAGATTATCTTGATGCTTTACGTGGCTGGGCAGAGAGTGAAGAGGACATCAAAACACAGCTAAAGGATATACGCCACTTTCAGACCTCAACTCAACAGGCTGTTCAGGAAAACAAGTCCATGCTAGAAGAAGTACATCAAGCTGTTACTGAAATTTGTCAGACACAACTTAACCAAGACCAGGAAGATGAAAATGTCTTAAAGAAGCTCGCCAAGGTTGATCCGCACATTGATATCAGGTATCACTCAGAGAGATATTTAGAAGGAACTCGTGAACCCATCTTTGTAAAGGTCAATAGCTGGTTGGATGACAGAAGCTCTCCAAATCGCGTTATGGTGATCAGCGGAAATGCTGGAATGGGGAAATCTGTTATCGCAGCTGAGATGTGCAAAAGAATGCAAGAAACTGGTAGACTGTCGGGGAGCCACTTCTGTCAGCATAACAAAGCACGCCGCAGGGATCCCAAGGTGATGCTACAGTCGCTAGCCCGGCACATGTCTCGTTGTTTGCCAGAATACAAGAAAGCTCTTGTGGAACAGCTGTCCTCAAATCTGGGTAAATCGATTAACGAAATGGAAGTAGGGGATCTGTTTGAATTGCTTTTTGAAGAGCCTCTAAGCGGATTAAGAGACCCAGGTGTTACGTATCTAATGGTAATTGATGCGTTAGATGAAAGTGAATACCAAGGACGAAATGACCTCCTAGACGTGATTGCCAAGTACTTTAACAAGCTTCCACTTTGGATTAGATTCCTCGTGACAGCACGACCTGAAATAAACATTTCAGACAGCCTGAAAGACTTGTGCCCCTTAGTGCTGAAACCAGATGATGAAGAGAACTTGAAGGACATTCGCCTGTGTTTTGAACTGCAGATAGGAGATGTACTACAAGCTGAAAATCGTGAAGTTATCTTACAAAAGCTTGTACAAAAGTCAGGAGGAGTCATTCTGTATGCTCAATTTCTGATCGATTTCATAAGGAAGAATTTTTCAATCGTCAAACCGGATCGGCTTTACAGCATCCTACCGACGGATATTTCATCTGTTTACCAGTCTTATTTCAAGCGTCTGGAGACTGACCTTTGTAACGAATTGCAGATAACTGTAGGCCAATATTTCGATTTCTTGAGTGCCATCACGGCTGCTAGGGAACCATTGCCACTTGGTTTTGTTTCTAAATTGTTTTTCCCGGACCAAACGCCGTCAGATGTTGAACGAAAAGTAGGGGAGGCCATTGCTTGCATCTCATCACTTCTACCCGTTGAAGATGACTGTATTCACTTTTTTCACAAGTCGGTCAAAGACTGGCTGGCCGATACCTCATGCTATGGGAAACACAAATTCACTGTGAATGAAACCAAAGGTCACCGTATCCTCTCTAGGCTCTGCATTCAGGAATTGAATGATGTCAAAAGAAAAGACGTCCATAGCTCACAGCCCTTTTCTGACATGGCAAAGTATGCCTCGCAACATGGTGTTCAACACATGCTGCAGTTAGATGACGGTGCAAGAGCATGCAGCCTTGAAGAAGTTGTTAATAACTATGTGCTAGACTTAGAGCTTGTGTATGCAAAGCTGTGTGTAAACAGTTTAATAGCCTCGGAAGATATTGTTTGTGTTCAGCAGCAAGAAGGCTTCAATGATGAAGTCAGTTTGAGCAGACAGAAAACCCTGGAAGCTTTGTTGTGCCTTCTCAGGAAGCATAGAACACAGTTGAAAGAATTTCCCCTTACTATCTTTCAAACTGTGTTGAATGAGGGAGGTGTTGAACTTTCTTCTGAAGCCCTCAAACTTTTGGAGGCTAAATTTTCCAATGTACCGTACATGGAATGCTTACACAAAAATGAGATACAAGGAGTTGTTCAAACTCGATTTGATTGTTCATCTCAGGTAGCTTGTTTTGATGTGTCACCACGGTCAGACTTCATGGTGTGTGAATGCTGTGATGATACCATTCAGCTATGGTCAATTCTTACCGGCAAGCAAATATGGCAACGTAGTGCGATCAATACAAAGCATTACGGAAACCACTTGTTTTGCCATCCATTTAGAATGTCCAAAGTAAACCCTTTGCCAGATGAGTTATTAGTGACGTTATCACCTGACTTTGTTGCCTCATTTTTTCGCTCTGTTGTTTTTCATCCTGTTGAGGATGTCATCTTACCAGGAGTGTTAAGCCATGCTTATACTTTTGACGGAGACCTGAATCCTCTTTTCCCCGAAAGCAAGTGTAGTTTCTCTGTTTGTTCAATTTCCGGCGACACGATTCTGACTGATTGTCCGGATGATGGTAAATGCCTTATCATGTGGAGTCTGACGGATGGTAGAGAGATTAGCCGTGTCACCAGAGATGAAGATGTTTTATCTTTTGCATGGTCCCAAGATGGTCGGCTGCTTGCAATTTCACATTTGAGCGGTTCTGTCTGCTTAGTTGATGCGATGGATGGTCTTAGAACACTAACAGAAACTACTCTTTCAGAGATATGCGGAATGATAACATTCTCCCCGGACTGTCGATTTCTTTTTTGTCGCAGTTATGTTAGTTATGTAGACGCGCCTGATGCGAGTGCTGTGCAAGAGCAGTTGTTTGATTGTTTAAGTATCGATATGCAGAATCATGGACACTTTTCCATGGACCGCTATTCTGGCCTTGTTTCATCTGAGCTCTGCGAGCCTGAATCGCATAGCGTTGGTGGTTTTTTATTAGGAGATCCTATCTGTTTATATGATGACAAACATGGATATTTCCCTTTAACTGATGATTCATCGAGTGACTTTGTTCTCAATAAGCAATTTGTTTTAAAGAACTATCCACGGATAGGTGTCGTAGAAATGTTATATCGCGATGAAGCAAGGAAGTCAAGAAGAAGCGTAAGCTTTTACAATCGGGTATCAACTGAGACTTACGTACAGGCAATAACATTCTCTGTTGACGGCGATACTGTTTATGTTCTCGGCTGTGAACTCCTTGAACGAACACGATTGACGGCTTGGGAAGTATCAAGTGGGAAGCTCAGGATGGAGAAAGTCTTTTGCCTTAACTTTACTAACTGGTGGACCAATCTTTTTGCTTTTAGAGGAGGTATTCTTTTGACAAGCAAGAGAGCTCTTGAGCTGTGGAACTTTGAGTTGACTAGGCCCATCCATAGATGGACTGACGTATGTGGAATCCCACACCCCATTTCAGACAAGTTGGTGGCATGTTTTGGGCCCAGTGAAGTCTCTATTCTGGATACTGTTACTGGAGACAGAATGCCAACATTCAAACCGCCTTCCGGGAGGGTGATTGCTTGTAACAGCAAATGCCAGCTGATGACCTTTGATAAGTCTCAACGTTCACTTGCGTTGTGGCAGAGTGAGACTGTGCGTTTATGGGAAGAAAGGTGGCAGTCAAGTGGTTCTAGAGAATTACTTTTCTATTGGTCTTGTCAAGGGATTTTTTCTCCTATGGATAATTTTATTCTAATATTGTTTCGTAGTGTTCCCCGTGTGTCAGGCCTGTTCGTTCTGGATGCAGTTTCGGGAAAGGTGCTTCACAAATTGTGTAACCTTACTAACTGTTTTAAGTTTGTCGGTAACGAGGAGTGTTGTGTTCTTTGCCCCAACTGGGATCGCTGCGGAGTTTCCCTCCTTCGACTGTTCAATGTTAGGTCAGGGGATCTACTCTGTGTATTGGATATTGACGCCAGGCCTCATTCTGAACCGGCTTTGGCAACTTGCCCTGGAAAAGGTCTTATCACCGTTGGCTCAGAGTTCTTCAAATCCAGGTTTAAAGTTTTCAAGGTGAAGTTGCAAGGAGAGAATAAATGCAGCAGAAGGAGAAAAAGGTTAGTCGCAATTCTAAGAAACTGTGATTGACGTAGCTTTGTTTTAAGTAATGTATCATCAACGAGTGCGAGCTTTTGATCAGAAGCTCTAAACACCTTCATCCATATGACTGGCTTCGTTTTTTGATCAACCAATGACAATGCAAGTTTGTAACTAAAAAGGAGGCTCTTCCTCAGGTCCAGAAAAAACGTTTCATTTGTTAGGCACGGAAAGTTTCCGGAATTAGAAACGGAACGTTTTGGCTTAATTAGTAACAGTAGAGAGCGACCCGGCTGGGGACTTCACATGGATGTGAAGAAAAGAGAAAAAGCTACAATC
Source organism: Pavona decussata (assembly GCF_977016875.1). NCBI lineage: Eukaryota > Metazoa > Cnidaria > Anthozoa > Scleractinia > Agariciidae > Pavona > Pavona decussata. The sequence continues at coordinate 1,062,553 of NW_028145643.1, forward strand.
AACTCTCGCCTTGCGGACACCTTGCTATTACGGTCACCCCAATAACACGGACAGCAACTAAATCCCCAGCAAAAATTAATTACAAACGTTTAACTGAAATAAATTTCTACTATTACGGACTACTCGCGGTCCCGAGGGTGTCCGCAATTAATAGAGTTGACTGTAGTTAGCATAAGAACAGCATGATGTACATATGACAAGCGGTGAGGTTTGTATCAAAACAAATTCACTTCCAGCCTCGCTTCCAATCCAAGGCCAAGTCACTTTGTACACAACTGTAAAATTGTCTATTTGCTGATAATTAAGTTTTGTGTATTTATAAAGCGCTCCTTGGTAAAAAAATAGCGGGTGAACTGGTTGATAACCATTTATTCAGATAGTAGTCTTGTTTAGTCACAAAATATATTTTGTTGATTTTTTGTTTTGTTTTGTTTTGTTGTTTGTTTGGCAGGACACGTTAAGACTCGTCTTGATGGTCTGTGGATGAATCCGTTGACTGAAGAACACAGCTGTGTTGTCACAGCAACGCGAAGATTGCAAAGAAGGACGAGTAACTGACCAGAATCATACATATTAAAAGCCAAAAAACGTTCTCTTGTTAAAAAATTCTTTAAGAAATGAACCTTTGGCTACCAGACTACAGACTTTGGCGAATGATAACAGCGACAATTGCTTGAAAATATAAGCGTACGTAACTAAGTGCGAAAAAATAGCGGAATATTAAACTAATTACGAGTAGCTATTTTAAATTAATCGAGTATTGTCTTGGTAACGGCATGGAATTGCTACCTGCTTCCTTAGTCATGGCAGTATACCGTGACTCAAGAGTTTTTCGCACTTGATGTTCACTTCTATCAATCACACTTGCGTTTTAAAGGTCAATTGTTTTTTTTTTTTTTTTTTTTTTTTTTTTTTTTTTTTTAATAATGATGAGAGCTCAAGTCTGAATATCTCTCAGTATGGGATGGTTTCCTGTTGAGGCCAATAGACAATAGAAACAATACCGTTATAGAAGCCACATAAAATCAGCACAGCCTTCACTCTTTAGTACGTCGCGCTTCCAATCTCCCAAGCGCAACATGAAAAATCTGAAGAAATAAGGCACGTCAGGGATGCCTTACAAGCCAATGGCCACCGTCTGACAATTATTTCAAATATATTAAAGAAGAAACCTCTCACACAAACAATTCCTTCGCCACAAGAATTAGTCCGGCGGTATGTTCTCCATGTGGGCCGATCCATCCAACACAACCTTTGATTTCGCTTGCCTTCCTTACATCATTGGTCTTACCGAACTGGTTAAAGGTCTTCTCCTTAACATTGGTATTCAAGTTCTTCACAAAACCTCCCAGAACTTTTCAACAAGAGACCCTACAACAAGAACTCTATAACAAGATTTACTTCACTGAAATTCAGACCACCCAGTCACCTTGAAACTGATGTAGTCTACAAGATCTCTTGTCAAGACTGCTCTTTGAGTTACATCGGCGAAACTGGTAGATGCCTTAAAACTTGAGAGAAAGAAGACTTTACAAATGTAAAGAACTCAGTACCAAAAAGAATCCAACATTTCTTATCACGCGTGGACCAAACACCACTCAATTAATTTTGAAAATGCAAATGTGATTGATAAAGGTGACCACCTAGTACGAAAAACTCTTAAGTCGTGGCTTACTGCTATGACTAATGAGGAAAATGTCAATTCCATGCGGCTACCGAAGCAATACTCGATTCCCTTAAAGTGGCTGCTCAAATTTAGCTTATTATTTCGCTATTTTTTCGCGCACTTACTTATACTCACATATTTCATGCATTCGCGCACTTTTATTATTCGTCAAAGGCTGCAGTCTGGTAACCGAAAGCGCATTTCTTGAATAATTTTTTTTAACCAGAGAACGTTTTTTAGCATTTTACAGCCGTGTCGAGTACAACAGAACGAACTAGAGCTAAATCTTGGACTACACATTTGTGAACTGAACGTCATAGACATTTCATCAAATGTGATCGAACTCTAAAAAGAGTTGAAGCGTTAAAAATAACAGAATAACTGTGCGGTTATTCTAACGTTATTAGTAGTAGTGTTTGTAACAGTTTTGTAGAGGTGCACATCTAGCAACTTCAATCCGACTTCTTGAAGTTTTTTTTCGTATCCTGGTAGTATACAGTGTGTGTTGCTGAGAATAGGGTAGCAAAACTGAATATAATAAGACATTTCTACTATGGCGTCATTTAACTACAATCACCAGAATCCTTCATTTTTTTTAATTTTTTTATTATTTTTTTTTTTTTTTTGGTGTTTTTGTACAAATTAGAGCTATTGTTCTTTGCTGTCCACTGGAATTAGAAAATTTGAATTTGAAAAGGAAAATTAAATGAATTCTGGTTAAGTTGTAGTCAAATGATGCCATCATGAAAATGACCCATTTGGTCGACTATTTTCACCAACTTAGAATCAAAAAGGCACAGTTTTTTCAATAGATAGAGAAGTGTATTTTACAAGCATTTTCAAATTTAGCTGATATATAAAGTTCTCATGTTAGTGATATATTAAAGTTGTTGCTAGTTGTGAGGTGTAATAGAGCGATTATAGGATTACGATTTGAGCATTTGGCTGAATATTTTTATCAACGAGGAGTTAACTAGGTATAGTTTTTATAAATTTATTTTCAAGTGTATTTTACCACCATATTTTGAATGTAGATGATATATTAAATTCTCATGCTGTTAATATATTAAATTACAGTTAGTTTTCATAAAGCGATTATTTGTGTGAACATAACATCGCAGTGGACTTTGGTGTAGCTATTGATGCACGTAGATAGCATGTTTTTCACAAGGTCGAGCTTCATATAATGGGCAGCCAAACTGAATAAGATTAGGATTTGTGCATTTGGCTGAATATTTTTATATCAACTAGGAATTACCAAGGGACAGTTTTTATAAAATTATTTTTGAGTGTATTTAATTTACTATTTTTATTAACCATGAATTAAAGGTGGCTGAATACAGTTATTTAGTGTACAGGTGTTAGAAGACGTTATTTGTAAACTATGTATTTCTGGACGCCCAAAATTGGTATGGTGTAAGACCAACTAAGAAAAAATGTACTTTCGTACGTCTTGTTGAGCTAAGCACCGTTTCCATGGCAATGCAGCGAACTAATAAACGTCCATAAATAGTAGGTTTCCTTTATTTTTAGAAAATGTACTCATTAGATGTTTTCCATTTTTTGTATCCAGGACAACTCACAAAACACTGACACAGTTGCACTACTTTCATGTAACTTTGACAGAGAGATCTCCTGCAAATATTGATTTTGCATTTTAATGTTTTGTGAAGATACCCTCTGTTAGATTTAGGTTTCTCTTTGTAGGCGAGTTACGCTTTTAGGGAACTATTTTCATGCCAAATTTCAAGGAATTCTAATGAGTGGTTCCTTAGAAAACAGTTCATTTCCACGAAAACAACCAGTCGCAATTTTTTGGTCAAATGCGTATGCGTGATTTTATTTGGGTTTCATGGCAAAGATGAAAAGCATGCGAAAGGTCTTGGTGAATGTTTGTTTTTTTTTTTTTTGCTCGGAAAGAAAAGAAAAAGAGTCCAAAAACGAGAAACTTAGTTATTTAGGATCAAAACTTAACTTTATTATCCATTTCATGTGAAATTGAGGGATCAGTTTAAAGACCGTCGTATTTGCGTACCACAACCCTAGCGCGCGCTTAATAGCCTAATCTAAACGCGCCCAAACTTTTTTGAGCCACCTTAGCTAGGGCTAGTTTTTCTTTAAATTTTGTACACAGGTGTATTTTACCAGCATATTAGATGAGACATGTATATTAAATTCTCAGGTATGTGGTAAATTCAAGTTGCTGTTAGTTGTTAATTTGAAGCAAATGAGTCAAAGTGTAAGCATAACATCTCAGGGGATTTGGATCTAGCCATCGACGCCCTGAAACTAAATACTCCACTTTGTTCAAAGTTTCTATACTAATGAGGATGTCGACGATGGAAGTGAGTTACAATTTGAAGAAATGACCAAATTTTGCAAGTCCGTGTCTTGGAAACAAACGACGGGGCTAACACAGCGAAAAAATAAGTGCGCATGCTCCGCAGGTTTGTGATTCGAGCGACACAGCGGCAAAATGAGTGTGCATGCTCCGGTGATTTGTGATTCAAGCGTGAATCGATTACGCTCCACTTCAATCGCCAAATTCACACCTCTTAGCACAATAATTTTTTTTGGTTGAATAAGATATGTGATGGAGGAAGTTCGAAGGAACATTTCTTGAGATCGACAACCTTATCTATTTTGATTTGGGCTTATTCACGCGGAATGAGAAGAAGCAATGGGAATTTTAAAAAATGCCACCGTTTTGTCGAGTAAGATTGCTAACGCATGACGAGTACGCGCACTCATTTTGCCGCTGCGTCGATTCGAGCGACACAGCGGCAAAATGAGTGCGCATGCTCGTCACGCGTGAGCAATCTTACGCGGCGAAATGGCCGCAATTTAAAATTCCCATTGTTTGTTTTCGTTACGCGGGGATAAGCCGAAATCACAATAGATAAGGTTGCCGCTTTCAGGAAAGGTGCCTTCGAACTTACTCCATCGCATATCTTATTCAACAAAAAAAATTACCGTGCTAACAGGTGTGAATTTGGCGATTGAAGTGGAGCATTCGTAATCGATTCACGCTCAGTTTAATCGCAAATCTCCAGAGCATGCACACTCATTTTGCGACTGTGTCGCTCGAATCACAAAGCTGCGAAGCATGCGCACTCATTTTTTTCCTGTGTTAGCCCTGTCGATTGTTTCCAAGAGACAAGGAGGGACTTTCAAAATTTGGCCATGTTTTCAAATTGTTATTCACTTCCATCTTCGCCATCCGCACTAGTAGAGAAACTTTGAACAAACTGGAGTATTTAGTATAGTATTGTAGTAGTCATATTTGATCCCGGAAAAATTTAAAGCGAAGACGAAAATTAAGTGACAAAATACACCCCGATTCGGCCGGAGTCTTCGCCGCCCACCATTTTGAATTTCTCGAAGACTTTACACGGGGATGTAACGTTTCTTGGTAACCGTAGCTGAATATCGCAGCTCTTAAGAAATTCTATACCTTGTACATTTTTCGCTTCTTCCTTAGGAGACATTGTACAAGCTTTAAAGTGTCCCTCTATCAAAATGCAGGTCAAAATGCAATGTAGTGAACACCTGCTGCGTATACAGCAAAACAGTTTGTTTTGTTTTCAAGTTTGGTTGATGTTTTGTCTGTATTTGCTTTATTTTCTTCTCATGTTGCTTTTGAATTTCGTCGAGCAACTAAAAAGTTATAATACTTAAACTAAAGTCGTCGTTGCTAGTTTTGTCAATGCAAATCCCTGCAAACAATTTTCGAAGGATTGTGACGTTAATACGTAGCGTGATTTTCAGAGTCTGATGGAGAACGACTTATCTGGGAAAAATCGCTGTGATTGAAATTCGATGCCGCGTTGATGTTTATTTAATGAATTTAATGTTCTTTTGAAGGCAAAGGTTTATGACTGGAAAGAAATCACGTCCTAACACTCAGTCTATCTACAGCGGAGGAAATCGTAATGACTTCCTGATTTCTAGTGGATTTGAATCAGTTCACCCTACCGAAGAAGATGGCGACTAGTACATTTACCTATAATTCTTAGCGCGCATAAAAATGGACAGAACAGTTCTAAAACTTCAAATCCAGCATGCACAATGTTGTAGTACAAGGACGAATTTCGCAAAGAAATATGCCTTTCTTTGTGCCTATTGGTTGTGCACGCAAGGTATTGTGGTAAAATGTACAGCCGCCGTCTTTTTCCCGTACGGTGGATTGAGTATACTGATCTCATCAGCAACCAGGTCGAAAAAGGCTCAAATTTGATACCATAGCGTCGGTGTAAGATAAAGTATTGCCTTATGTCTTCTATGATTACATGCCATATTAAACAAAGCTTCAGTTCCAGGAAGCCTATAGTTTATAAGCCCCCGGCTTCTATATAGGCTTCCTTACCTTTACCACATTTGATCTTGTAAATAATTTAGTAGGAATATTGTATATTATCTTTAATGTATTTCTGTATACTGTTGTTGTATTTCTGGTTAATGGCAAAATGAATGAATGAATGAATGAATGAATGAATGAATGAATGAATGAATGAATGAATGAATGAATGAATGAATGAATGAATGAATGAATGAATGAATGAATGAATGAATGAATGAATGAATGAATGAATGAAAGCATACAGCTTGTAAAAAGCAAAAAATGTTAACTATCATTATGGTCATGAGCATAACTACGTTCTGAGCTCAACGTTTAAAATGGAGACTTGTAATGCCCCATTCACAACAAGACTTAAACACGTTTAAAAGCTGTTTAGTTAAGCACAGTTTAAAATTGTTTCCTCCATAAAAGCTGCTTTCGGATTTTTGTCGACTACAGATTTAGCACAAATGAAAGCATAAGTTCACGTTTACTTGAATCCTTTGTCAAAGCCAACGGTTCAGCTTTCTGTTACCAATTTTCATTTTGTTAAACCTGATTTAATTAAACATTTTTTGTCGTTGTGAATGGAGCTTTAGATAAACGGTCTAGTGATCACATTAATGGTCCGCATGGACATCAATGAGTCATCAATGAGTCATTCTTTACTCCGTTTCCGGGAATTAGGGGGTTGGCCCTTATTACGAATTCACGGGGCTGTTTACAAGTTTTTATTGAATGGTGCCGCGTATCTTCCCCAAAGGCAGAGGGCTTGAGGACTTCTTTTCGCATTTTCGACAAACGTGCTCAGTCTGTAACTTCACGGCCGATTCCTGACGATTTACAGCACAGTGGGCCAATCCTAACGTACTGTTTTCGGGAGGTAAGACTGTCAAGACTAGACGGTGGAGTAGTAGGAGTAGTAGTTTGATGATGAATGTAATTTTCTCATCGAAGGCAGTAGAAGCTTCAGATTTTTGTGGAATTCTGTGATGTCTTCCAGTACACCGCATGCATTGCTAGATGTGCTGTAATCGTTCGCATCTGATAATCGACTATTTAAACTGCTAAGGCATTCGATAACACTGATGATCAAAGTTCATTCAGATACCACTCATAAATGTTCATATTCACTTTTGGTTGTGTATAATATTATGATAACGGATGAGACGAAAATGTAAACGAAAGATAATGTGTTTTTGCCGAAGTCCGGGTCGTGGTTGTTCAAAGAGAAGATAATTATATTCAGAATGTACTCCAACCCATATATTTTATCCATACATCTTTCTCTAGACTAAATTAAACGAAGAACAGACATTTTACCTAAAACTTTCTCTCGAGCTCAGAAGGCGCAAATTTGCGATCAAAGCATTGGTGTAAGATCACGGTCTTGTCTTCTACAATTATATGTCATAAGCAAAGCATACAGATTGCACATGACGAAAGCTAAAATATAGCTATTATTCTTGTTGTTTATTATTCATGAGCAAAACTATGTACTGAGTTCAACGTAAACTCAATGGAGCCTTACACAAATGGTTTGGTAATTACAATCATCAGTATGACTCATCAAAACATCTATTCAGGGGCATCCAAGGAGAAACATTATGTTACAATTCTTAACATGTCGTCTCCTGTTTTGTCAGGCTTTTTGGTACCTGTATTAAAGACATATCTGTATAATACAGATTGTCAATGATCTGTTCCGATGCTTTAGCTGTAAATTTAAGTTACAGAAAGTTTTAAGTCTAAATTCACTACCTGCGTTTGGTTTAACGAAATTCCTGCGTGACTTTTTTTATGGCAATTTTAACAACATATTTCCCCCCTTCCAAAACGAAAGGAATTAGTTTTCCAGTGTTTTGCAGAAGGAAACTGTAGATTTTCTTTCAGGCCAAACCCGAACGGATTTATGCAGAAATGAACTGTTGAGTGTCCCTGATATATTGTTTCTTCCGTTTCTGGGTGTTAGGGTGTTCCCCCTAATAAGAGATTCAATAGGCTGTTTTACAAATCCCAAGCAAAGCAGGTAGTTCAGTTGTACATAGCTAAAGATATTAACTGATGATAGTCATAAACATAGTTGTGTGCTGAGCTCAACGTTAAATGGAGCCTTAAGCAAATGGTCTGGTTATTACATTAATCATGCACATGAGTCATCAAAACATTAACTGTTTTGTAAGTTTCTGGGAATTAGGGGGTTCACCTAATAAGATATTCATGGGGCTCTTTTATACAGCCAAGTTTTTAAGTAAGTGCAGCTGTCTCTCGTTGCCAAAAGGTAGTGGGCTTCACCATAGCTCAGTTTCCATTAAAAAAAAAAACAGAATTCCTGACGATTTACTAAACTGCTTCCCGGTACGCCCGGCTGCTAACGCAACATTATTTCCGTAAATTTTGGGGGAGGTACGTGGAAGGTCACTTTTTGATCGAAGTTATTACAAATTACAGATCCATTATATGGAATTCCGCTGTGATTCCTTTCCACCGCGTCTTGTTGCATTCCTAAATGTTTGAGTGGATGGCTGCGCTTAGAAATTAATCTACTGAGTAGCTCACACTAGGTTTAAACCTTACCAAAACGACGAACGAAAAAGGGAAAAGTTGCTCAAAAGATATTACAATCTAATTTACAATGTATAATAGACTCATTACCCTTTCATCATTATACTTTACGCTTACCTCCACAAAATAGTCATCGGGTACTTATTCAAACTTTTCACATTTCTCTACACTTTATGGAAGAAACCAAATTAATAATACAGACAACGGACACTTTTCTATTGTCACCCCAGCGACACGCTCTTTTTTTATACATAAATTAATATTTATATACGGCTGCCTTACGCTATGACTGCTTATGAATAAATCATGCCCCTTTTTGAAACTAACTAAAAAGAAAAGATAAATGGTAGAAATAACAATATTGGTAATACCAGAGAGGGTGATAGGAGTGCGAGCAAGTCACACTGTGCAAGAAATGACATTGCTTGAGTTAAAGACATGTTCTTTTACTATAAAGTCAACCTCTCTTTATGGACAATGGTTATCTGCGCACTGCATAAATTGTCTAATATTCAATCTGTCTGACAGAACCACTAACTAAAAATGTCAGTGCAGAGCAAAGTCACAGACCAATGAGAGAACTGAGAGAACATAAAATTCTAGTCCTAGACTTTAGCGGGAATTGAGCCCACAACCTTCGGATTTCATCACCGTTGCTCTACCGGCTGAGTTACGAGGTCAGACGGGAGCAACTCGTGGGTGATTATGGTGGTAATTGCAGCAATGTGAATGTGAATGGGACAAGGAATGTTGTGCAAGTAGCATTAATGACACAAATGATGGATCAGAGAATTAACTCTGTAATGGATGTTGTAGCCCTAAGAGAGGGTAAGGAAATCACATGAGGCAAAGAAAAACACCTTTCGGGCCTCGACATGAACCCGGGGGTTTATTCCTGCCGAGTTGAAAGATGTTTCCTTTTGAAAGATGTTTCCTTTGCCTCATGCGGTCTCCCATTTCCTTACTTGGGCTAACGCTAAGTGGGCAATTCATAGGCTCACTTAGGACCACAACATATATACACTTCACAGTTAATTATTTGATCCAGTGAGTTATCGAGTGAGTAAGTGAGTGAGTGAGTGAGTGAGTGAGTGGGGGACAGTCAGTCAGTCAGTCAGTAGGTTAATGAGTTTGTCAGTCATTCCATAAGACAGCCAGTCAATCAGTCAATCGAATGACAATAAATCAGTCAAACGATAAATAATTTGTTTCTGTTGTGTCAGATACAGTTTGAGGATGTAGTGAAGTGGACTGGCATGGCAGCTGCTGCATCATCATCAGCCCTGGCGAGCTCTGTAGAGAAGACGAATGGAGCCAAGCTGAGCAGACTTCTCATCGATGGTGGAACAACAGTTCTTAGGAATGTGTTTGATAATTACCATCCCCCTGCAAACTTGGCGACTGGTCTCAATGCTTCTTATTCCATTCTTAACAACCTTTTTAGTCGAAGAATTCTGAATGGTCATCAGTGGGACAAGCTGTTCCCACCAGGTGGAGCCGCCCAAGACTCCAACACTTTTGACATCACTCTGCTATTCCTCCTTCTGACAAACATTTGTGGACTCTCCCCTCCCCTGTCAGGTTGGCATTCTAAGCCCCCTCCAAGTGAAACCTCTCGTGAGGCAAACCTTGCTCGCATTAAGTTTTTCCGTAATCAGTTGTATGGTTATGTAGCAGCCACTGGTGTTGATACACCAACTTTCAATGCTTTGTGGCAGGAAATCAGTGCTGTTCTTGTGTCTCTTGGGTTAGGCCATGCGGAAATTGATAGACTGAAGGCAGAGCGTTGTGGAGAGGAAGATTATCTTGATGACTTACGTGACTGGGCAGAGAGTGAAGAGCACATCAAAACACAGCTAAAGGACATACGCCACGTTCAGACCTCAACTCAACAGACTGTCGAGGGAAATAAGTGCAAGCTGGAAGAAATACATCAGATTGAGAAGAAAACCCATGAAGTTGTAACGAACGTTCACCGAGCCCAGCAGGAAGACCGCAGTAACATTCAAAAATACTTTTCGAAGATAGATCAAGATGTTCAGGAGCTGCACCATGTACACTTTACAGACCACAGAACTCTGCAGTATACCAAGACAAAAGTGGAAGAAGTAAGTGAGGCAAATGTGAAAATGAGCCAAACTGTTGAGGGAAATAAGTGCAAGCTAGAAGAAGTACATCAAGTTGTTACTGAAATTCGTCACACACAATTTAACCAAGACCAGGAAGATGAAAATGTCTTAAAGAAGCTTGCCAAGGTTGATGCACAAATTGATATCAGATATTACTCAGAGAGATATCTAGAAGGAACTCGTGAGCCCATCTTTGTAAAGGTCAATAGCTGGTTGGATGACAGAAGCTCTCCAAATCGTGTGATGGTGATCAGCGGAAATGCTGGAATGGGGAAATCTGTCTTCGCAGCTGAGATGTGTAAAAGAATGCAAGAAACTGGCAGACTGTCAGGAAGCCACTTCTGTCAGCATAACAAAGCACGCCGCAGGGATCCCAAGGTGATGCTACACTCGTTAGCCCAGCACATGTCTTGCTGTTTGCCAGAATACAAGAAAGCTCTTGTGGAACAGCTGTCCACAAATCTGGGTAAATCGATCAAAGAACTGGAAGTAGGGGATCTGTTTGAATTGCTTTTTGAAGAACCTCTCAGCGGATTAAGTGACCCACGTGTTACGTATCTAATGGTAATTGATGCGTTAGATGAAAGTGAATACCAAGGACGAAATTACCTTCTAGACATGATAGCCAAGTACTTTAACAAGCTTCCACTTTGGATTCGATTCCTCGTGACAACACGACCTGAGATAAACATTTCAGACAGCCTGAAAGACTTGTACCCCTTAGTGCTGAAACCAAATGATGAAGAGAACGTGAAGGACATTCGCCTGTGTTTTGAATTGTGGATAGGAGATGTATTACAAGCTGAAAATCGTGAAGTTATCTTACAAAAGCTTGTTCAAAAGTCAGGAGGAGTCATTCTGTATGCTCAATTTCTGGTCGATTTCATAAAGAAGAATTTTTCAATTGTCACACTGAAACGGCTCGACAGCATCTTACCCACGGGTATTTCATCAGTTTACCAGTCTTATTTCAAGCGTCTGGAGACTGACCTTTGTAACGAATTGAAGATAACTGTAGGCCAATACTTTGATTTCTTGAGTGCGATTACGGCTGCCAGGGAACCACTGCCTCTCGGTTTTGTTTCTAAATTGTTTTTCCCGGACCAAACGCCGTCAGATGTTGAACGAAAAGTTGGGGAGGCCATTGCTTGCATCTCATCACTTCTACCCGTTGAAGATGACTGTATTCACTTTTTTCACAAGTCGGTCAAGGACTGGTTGGCCGATACCTCATGCTACGGGCAGCATAAATTCAGTGTGGATGCAAACAAAGGTCACCGCATCCTCTCTAGGCTCTGTAGTCAAGAATTAAATGATGTGAAAAGAAAAGGCATCGATACTTTACAGCCCTTCTGTGTCACGGCAAAGTATGCCTTGCAACATGGTGTTCAACACATGCTGCAGTTAGATGACGGTACAAGAGCATGCAGCCTTGAAGAAGTTGTTAATAACTATGTGCTAGACGTAGAGCTTGTGTATGCAAAGCTGTGTGTAAACAGTTCAGCAGCCTCTGAAGATATCGTTTGTGTTCAGCAGCAAGAAGTCTTGAAAGATGAAGTCAGTGTCAGCAGGCAGAAAATCCTTGAAACTTTGTTGTTCCTTTTAAGGAAGCATAAGACAACGTTGAAAGAATTCCCCATCACTATCTTTCAAACTGTGTTGAATGAGGGGGGTGATGAACTTTCTTCTCAAGCCCTCAAACTTTTGGAGGCTAAATTTTCCAATTTACCGTACATGGAATACTTACACAAAAACGAGATACAAGGAGTTGTTCAAACTCGATTTGATTGTTCATCTCAGGTAGCTTGTTTTGATGTGTCACCACAGTCAGAATTCATGGTGTGTGAATGCCGTGATGGAACCATTCAGTTGTGGTCAATTCTTACCGGCAAGCAAATATGGAAACGTAGTGTAATCAAACCAAAGCATTACAAAAACCATGATTTTGGTCCATTTAGAATGTCCGTAGTAAGCCCTTTGCCATATGGGTCATTGCGTCAGCCTCAGTTTGTTGCGTCATATTTTCGCTCTGTTGTTTTTCATCCTACTGAGGATGTTATCTTACCAGGAGTGTTAAGCCATGCTTATACTTTTGACGGAGACCTGAATCCTCTTTTTCCTGAAAGCAAGTGCAGTTTCTCTGTTTGTTCAATTTCTGGCGACAAGATTCTGACTGATTGTCCTGATGATGCTAAATGCCTTATTATGTGGAGTCTGAAGGACGGTACGGAGACAGCACGTGTCACCCGGGATGAAGATGTTCTATCTTTTGCATGGTCCCATGATAGACGGCTGCTAGCAATTTCACATGTAAGTGGTTCTGTTTGTTTAGTTGACGCGATGATTGGTTTTAGAACACTAACAGAAACGACTCCCTCAGATATATTCGGAATGATAGCGTTCTCCCCTGACTGTCGATTTCTTTTTTGTCAGAGTCAATTAATGGGTGGCGTCAAGTCGACTCATACTAGTTATCAAGGATGTCAAGCGTCTTATCGTGTAAGCGTCGATATGCAGAATCACGGACACTTTTCGCTGCACCGCTTTTCCTGCTCTGCTTCATCTAAGCTCTGCAAACCTGAATCACATAGCCTTGGTGGTTTTTTGTTAGGAGATCCTCTCTTTTCACCTGTTCCTGGTTATGAATGTGGTCGTTTAAGTTTTTATTCATCGGTTTACTTTGTGCTCAATAAGCAATCTGTTTTAAAGAGCTATGTTTACGATGGTGTCGTGGAAATGTGGTATCGCGGTGAAGTAATGAAAACAGAAATAAGGCTTTTGACGAGAGAATTTAAGAGGGCTTATGTAGATGCACTGACATTCTCCGCAAACGGCGATACTGTTTATGTTCTCAGTAAAGGGTGTACCGGAGGAACACGATTAACGGCTTGGGAAGTATCAAGTAGGAAGCTCAAGGCAGAGAAAAGCTTTGCCATTGGCTTGGGGAGTAGCCTTTTAGCTGTAAGAGAAGGCATTCTGTTAAAAAGTAGCGGTACTCTTGAGCTGTGGAACTTTGAGTTGACTAGGCCCATCCATAGATGGGCTGACGTAAGTGGAATCCTACACTCCATTTCAGACAAGCTGGTGGCATGTTTTGGGCCCAGTGGTCATGAAGTGTCTATTCTGGACACTGTTACTGGAGACAGGTTGTTAACATTTAAACTGCTTTCTGTGTGGGTGATTGCTTGTAATAGCAAATGCCAGCTGATGACCTTTGATCACTCTCAACATTCACTTGCATTGTGGCAGAGTCAGACTGTACGATTGTGGGAAGAAAGGCAGTGGCATTCATGTGGTTCTCGAGAAGTATTTCGCTTTCCGCCTTTATCAGGACTTTTTTCTCCTAAGGACGACTTTATTCTCGTTTCGGTTCGAAATTCTCCCCATACAGGCCTGTACGTTCTTGATGCAGTTTCCGGAAAGATGCTTCACAAATTGTGCGAGCCACCTCGTTGTTTAAAGTTTTGCAGTAACGAGGAATGTGTTATCTACCCCAGGACCGATCGCTCCAGAGGTTGCCGCCTTGAACTGTTTAATGTCAGGTCAGGGGATCTACTTAGTGCATTGGACATTGACGTGGGCTTTAATTTTCAGCCTTTGGCAACTTTTCCTGGAAAACTTAAAGGTCTCATCGCCGTTGCCTCAGAGTCCTTTAAACTTGGGTTTAAAATTGTGAAGGTGAAGTTACCAGGAGAGAATAAATACGGCAGAAGGAGAGAAAGGTTTGGTCGTAGTTATACGAAACAGTGAATAATTAACACACTAACAAAGGTAGCTTTCTTTTAAGTAATATATCAACAACGGGTACGAGTGTTTGATCAGTTTCATAATCAGCCATGCAATGAGATTGCAAGTTTCTTATTCAAAACGAAGCTCTTCCTGAGGTTTTTTTTTTTATTTATTTATTTATACAGAATTTATTTGTTACAGAATTTTTGGAATTATAGCTGAAGTTTACGCTTAACCAATAAGCACGTTCTTGTGATAGAAAGCAAGCCATCAGTGAAACAACTTGTTAAGGGAAACCGTACGATCGGGTCTATGAACAGAGTTGAAGAGATAAAGTAGCCACGGTAAAGAGATTAACAAGCTGACTTTTGGAGCTTATGTTGACACCTAGCTAATGCACAGGTAGCCCAAGCTTACTAGTTGAGGCTTTGAACCGCAGTAAGAGAACCATAGATAAAATCATAGAATTTGTATTGGGAAATTAAAAGAGATATTTATTACTTCGAAATCAAGAGTTTAGTCAACTAAAATCAAAACCCAAAGAGGCCTACGTTCGAAGGATTCAAGTCTTAACTGGGATTTTTTTATATTTCAATTTGCCCACATAAATTCTATACTTTTATCAAGGACTATAGTATAGAGCACTGTAGTTAATAGCCTCCAATATTGAGCTGGGAAGACCTGTGGCTAATACAGTGAGGAAAGAGCTTAGAATTGATTGAAAGCACATCAAAGTGTGGAGGAAGGGATCTTTTTTACCGGACTTATGCGCTAAAAAATTTTGAGCGTTTCCTAGCATCATCGGATAAGAACTTAACCTAGCCGCCGGCTACTACTTTTCGGCAAACATTTCAACGGTTTTCCAGGGTTAGGTTTCTAGGTATTTTTCCCGAAATGTAAGAAGAAATGGCGGGAAAAATGACTGAAGCAAAAGACAACAAGAGCAAAGATAGCTGATGACTTATCTCAAATAGATAAGGGCTTAGTTTCTAAAGAAACTGGTGCTGCGTCATTGGGGAGTACAAAGATGGTTGGTTTATCAACAGAGTTGATAACTTATGGTAAATTGAGCACTCGAATCTCTTAACTGTGGCCAATTTACTATAAGTTATCAACTCTGTTGATAAACCAAACATGATGTCTCAAATGGCGCATTTTTAGCGCATTTTATAGTTGTGCTTAGTGACCTGGCCTTTGAATGGAAACGAGGCTAGGTGACGTTTCATACCGTATGTAAATGCAAACCATTTAGTCCAGTTAACATAAGCACAGGACAAGCAGTGAGGTTTGAGGCCAGGCCACTAAGTACACAACTGTAAAATGTGCTATTTGCTGATATGAGAGTCACGAAATTGATTTTTGTGGCTTAAAATAGCGCTCCTCGGTGAAAATAGCGAGTGAAGTGGTTGATAACAGCAACATACTTATGTTCTTGTTCAGAATGTTGTTTTAGTTAGTCACAAATTAAAATATATACATGTATTTATTTGGCAGGAAACGTGAAGACTTGTCTTGACGATCTGCGAATGAATCCGGTGACTGGACAACACAGTTGTGTCAAAAGTGGACGAGTATCCAGGATCATTATACCTATTAAAGCTGAAAAAACGTTCTTCGGTTGAAAAATTAGTAAAGAAATGCGCTTTAGGCTAACAGACTGCAGCCTTTGACGAATGATGAAAAGCGCGCGAATGCATGAATATAAAGTAAAAATACAATGCGAAAAAATTGCGGCAAAAAAAAAAATAATTACGAGTAGCTATTTTAAAAGAATCGAGTATTTCCTCGGTAACGGCAAGGAATTGTTATCTTCTTTATTAGTCATGGCAGTGTGCCACGACTCAAGAGTTTTTCGCACTCGGTGGTCACTTTTATCAATCACACTTGCGTTTCTAAAAGTCAATTGTTTTTTCTCATGATGAGAGCTCAAGTCTAAATATCTGTCAGTATGGGATGGTTTCCTGTTGAGGCCAATAGAGACAATACCGTTATAGAAGGCACAAAAAATCAGCACAGCCTTCACTCTTCAGTACGTCGCGCTTACAACCTCTAGAGCGCAACATGAAAAATCTGAAGAAATTAGGCATGTCACGGATGCCTTACAAGCCAATGGCCACCCTCTGTCAGTTATTTCAAATATCTTAAAGAAGAAACCTCTCACACAATCAACAGAACAAACAAGAGCTAAATCTTGGACTACACGTTTGTGAACTGAACGTCATGTACATTTCATCAAATGTGATCAAACTCTAAAAAGAGTTGTAGCGTTAAAAAGTAACGGCAGAACTGTGCGGTTATTCTAACGTAGTAGTGTTTGTAGAGGCGTACATTTTAGCAATTTCAATGCAACATCTTGGAGTTTTTGGTATCCCGGTAGTATACAGCGCGTGTTGCTCGGGTATAGCATGTTTCTCACAAGGCTGAGCTTCTGAAAATGGGTAGAAAAACTGAATATAATGGGACATCTCCACTATGGCGCCATTTGACTACAACTACCGGAATCCTTCAGTTTTGTTGTTGTTTTTGTTGTTGTTTTCTTGTCCTTATTAGAGCTATTGTTCTTTGCTCTCCACTGAAATTTTGAGTTTGAAAAGGAAAATGAAATGAATTCTGGTAGTTGTGGCCATCATGAAAATGGCCTATTAGGATATTAGCATTTGGTCGACTATTTTTGTCAACTAAGAATCAAATAGGCACAGTTTCTGTGAATAGATGTAGAAATGTATTTTACAAACATTTTCAAATTAAGGTGATATTTTAAATTGTTACATTATTGATATGTTTAAGTTGTTGCTAGTTGTTAGGTTTAATGAAGCGATTATAGGATTAGGATTTGAGTAGTTTGGCTGAGTATTTTTATATCAACTAGGAATTACCTAGGGATAGTTTTTAAAAATTTATTTTCAACTGTATTTTACCACCATATTTTAAATGTAGACGATATATATTAAATTCTCGTATTTTTCATAAAGCGATTATTTGTGTGAACACAACATCACAGAGGACTTTGGTCTGGCTAT
>NW_028145643.1:1085000-1097500 GCF_977016875.1 Pavona decussata
ATACAGAGTATTCTGTTAAGCAAAAGCTTGAGTCCTGTGTCATTACATTAATAATAAAATCGCATACATAAACAGTTAATTATTTATTCAAAGTAGAAAAGGAAATCATACTCTGTTCTTCAAGAACTTAGCGACCAAATTTATAAAATCGATCTTACTGTTAAATCTAAATTGTGTACCTTTAGTTGATAACTGAACCCTTAACACAGGGCTGCAAATAACTAACAGGCAGGCGCCGGTCACGTTGTCCGATCAAACATGTTTTTGCTCGGACACTACCCATTTTTGGCCGGTCAAATTTTAACAGTCGTAACTCTTGCGATAGTAAACCCAGATTGCACAGTACTCCTTTTTAATATAACTAAAAAACAACTGAATCAAGTCGGTTTCAATTGGCAATAAAAATAGACTGTTCACAGTCCCCCTATTTTTCCGTGGGATTGTCGAGACCGTGACGTTTCGATGGAACCGCCGCCATCTTGGTTTCTAAAAGCGAGCGTGATCTGGGGTGAGTGTCTAAACTACCGAGGGGAGCGGGTGTGGGTGTTGGTATAGTGAGGGAGAGGAAACGAAATTTTTCCTATTTTTCCCGCCGCCTCCCAACTCCGCTCCCCTCCCCTCGACAGTTTAGACACTCTCCCCATATCGCACTCGCTTTTACAAACCAAGATGGCGGCAGCTCCATAGAAGCGTACTGGTCTCGAGAATCCCACGGAAAAAATAGGGGGACTGTGAACAGTCTACAATAAAAATTACAAGTTAATAGTTTAACTACTCTTTACTGCAGAAGCAGCCTCGCATTCAATACGTGGAACGCTTACGCAAGATACAACCGCAATTGTCAGTTTCGACTTTACATCTGGCAAAATTGTTGTGCTTGCTGACTTTCTTCCATTTAGAATCCCTTTAAGACGCCCTTATTCTTCCACTTTTATACGCTCCAAAATGTTGCATCGAGTGTTGAAATCACCAGAAAGCTTATTAACCAAGCATGTTTGGCAGGGTGTGCCGGAAGTAACGTATGGTTTGTTCGCTTTTCACACTTTGCAACAAATGCTACGTGGAGTATTCTTGGTGCCACGAGATAAGTCTTTGTGAGGGTGCTTTTTGATCATTCAATCAATCAAACAATCAATCACTTTATTTAAGAGTCAATCATGGTATCTAGCCAAAGGTAAAACCCTCTACTAATTGGGAACATTTAAAGTAAATAAAATAACGGAAGACACGATGATTTGCGGTTGCGATAGGACTTGATAACATCGTGGAAATTTGCGACTACAGGGAATTTCCCGACCACTAATTTGTCTAGTTTTATGTCCGTTTTTTTTTCTTTCGGAAACATGAATGTTGTCCCTCGTGATTATCGAGGAGAGTCGGTAAAGGACCGGACAAGATGTCCGGCAATCCAAGGGTTTGTCCGGTCAATACCCAATTTTGACCGGACATTGTCCGTTGACCGGCCGTTATTTGCAGCCCTGTAACAAACTTTGTAGTACGCATGCGCTAGTAATAGACGAAAAACGTACCCTTAAAACCATCAAACTATCTTAAGTTAAGCAACGAAAATCAACTATTCTATTTACTGGACAAAACAATACAAACGTATTAATCAGCGTTCCTGTAGGCACTCAAAAGTTATCCCACTTATGCATAAAACTCTGTTCTACTTAATCTTAATTTGATGTACAGTAACTTTACTTAGGCAGGGTAGCTCGCCTGCATTATAAAATTTGCAATGATGAATTAAAAGAAAACTATTTATAATTACGTAATAACGAAAATAAGCGAGAAATTTCGACGTTTCGAGATCAACATGACTTCATTTTCAAGGTTATAAAAAAAAAAAAAAATGACAGTTGGTGAAGTAATTTAAGTAAAACCTTTGGTGCGAAATGAGTCCGACCATATGTTCAGTGTTAGTCTTCTTTATTTGAATGAGCAGCATCTTGTGGATTAGACAATTCAGTTTTCCGTTGCACTTTTTAAGCAAGGAAAACATGTTCGTCAGCTCAACTTGGGTCTTGACTCCGTGATCTTTCACATGCTTGCTAACAGCCGAAGATTTATGCTCTTCTGTATGTGCTGATGAAGATGGCGTGTGGTATAGGCAACATAATCAGCATCGCACTGAAATGTATACAACACAATCATTGATGACTAAAACGGGATTTGTCTCTTGCAATCTTAAGCATGTCGTTGTAGATCGTTTCGTTGTTTTCTTTCCAAGATCCTTTAGTCGCTTACAAACAGCATTAGCAGATCTCTGGTCTTAAAAGGTTGTAAGTGTGTAAGTGTTGTAAGTGTTGTAAACTGACAGCCTTTCTTTTCTATCATCATGCCGACGAACGGCAGCTTGTTGTTAGATGCAATCTCCATTGTGAATTGTATAGAGGCATGACAACCGTTTAGTGCTGACAGGAAGGATGTTGGAGTAACTGTATTAGGAAATGTAGCTAAAGTATCCTCGACGTATCGCCTATAAAATTCGGGCATCTTGGTTTCACGCTCCAGCTTCTCATCTGCAGAGCACAAGAAGGCATTACCCATAAGAGGCCCAACGGGTGAGTCCATTACAACGCCATCGTCCTGTTCAAATAGTGTTCCATCAAATTGAAAGAGCTGATCTTTGGTTGCCAATCTCAAAAGTCCAGACTGATCTGACCTGCTGATATCTAGAATGTGGGTCGTCAAACCAGTTGTAAGAGAATGTTCTTCCAGCAAGGATTTCCATGGTTTCATCAAGTGTTGTATTCTGAGACTTTTTCCAGCAGAAATTACTTCACCAGCTATCATTATTTATAACTTTGTCACGACGTTTCGACACGTTGAATTTTCACTTAAATATTTTCCTTGTTAATTGTATTTTGTTACAATTTAGAAAGCTAAAATTAATAACAAAAACATCACATTTATAAACTATAGAATTTGAGTCCTCCTTAAAACCTACATAGAAGCTAAGAATAAACTTAAGCACTAAAAACAAACTACGCATTATTATTATTATTATTATTTATTATTATTATTATTATTATTATTATTATTATTATTATTATTATTATTATTATTATTATTATTATTATTATTATTAGCACTAACTATTAACCTGACTGAGAACATTCTTTTACCTCCTTTTCGGTTAACACTTTAGACAATAATCATAATCATTGTCATAATATAAGAGATATACAGGATACCAGCTCAGTTAAAGATAACTGTTATCAATTCAAGCTGTCAAAAAACATTAAAAGAATTAAAAGAACCCATGTACAACATAAAAAACAAAATAATCTACTCAATATTGTTCTAAATCGTGGCTCCTTTGCAAAACCAAGTTCGTTTTCTTGATTTGTCTTCATACGAAAATGAACGATTGCTTCTCCTAAAATTAAACTACTCAGTATTGTTAAAATTACCAATCCTATGTGCTGCATCTGTTTTTCCAATTTCAGCAGACGTGACACTAATTTTGCTAATTTCCTTTATCTTCTGGGTCCAGTTGTTCAAAGGCCGATTATGCTAATCCTAGGTTAATGTGAACTTTGATCCTTGTTTAATTGTTAATCATTAAGGATGCTTCCAAAAGATTTTTGTCTCCGAGTTTTGACTTTAACTAACTTTAAATCAGAGGATTAGCATTAAATGGCTTTCAAACAACTTGACCCCGAACTACAAAGAATGTCATAAATCGTACGAACACCCTCCCCCTTTCCCCTTTGCAATGTTGGATAGCGCAAGAAACGCGAAGTCTTTTGCGGCGCATTTAAATTACGTGTAGTACGGTCGACTATCACAAGCAGCTTTTTCCTATTAGTTATATGCACGTCGCAATGAAATGCCTAAAAAGTATAAAGAACTTAGTTATCTTGGCATGTAACATATAATAGAGCATTCCCCTTATACTAAAATTCTAGCTTGGCTACGAGGGTTGGGAGAATAAAACAACAGAAATTGCATTGAGGCTCAGAGATGAATAATTAATATCTTTTGTTTTATTCCCCCAAGCCTCGTTGCCAAGCTTGAATTTTAATATATCAGAAATGGTCTATTTCGCAATCACTTCCGTGGTGGCCCAAAATTCAGCAAATTTTGTTTGCACACTGAAACAAACAGGACCACAGTAAAGAATACACTTTGTCAACGTCTGTTGTTAGCATGTAGTGCTATCATTTAAATGTTTATGTTAGAGAATTTCGTCTACAGAATGAGAAGGCAAAATACATTAAGAGTGACATAGAGGAAAGTAATGCTTTCATTTGAACGGTCACACTTTAGACTCGAACTCTCTTTAGCTAGAACGACGTTGTAAAGCATAATAAACAGCACCACAGGAAAGTACTGCTCAGTAGTTTTCATTTGAATGGTCACACCTTGGGATTTCATCCACAGACTCAAAAGTTAGAACCACCCTGTTTTGCATAATAAACAGCACCACAGGAAAGAACTGCTCAGTAGCTTTTATTCGAATGGTCACACTTTAGGATTTCATCCACAGACTCAAAAGTTAGAACGACGTTGTACAGCACCATAAACAGCACCACAGGAAAGTTCTGCTCAGTAGCTTTCATTTGAATGGTAACACTTTAGGATTTCATCCACCGACTCAAAAGTAAAAACTACCTTGTACATCATAATAAACACCACTTTTGTTTGTTATTATGTAAACTGTTTGAATTTCAGCCACAAACTCAAAAGTGAGAACCATACTACATAACTCAAATTTGGTTCTATGAGTGACAAGTTAGTATCGTCTGTTTTAAAGTGCAAAAATTATCTATTGCTGCATCTGACAGGGCTGTGTGTCTAATCATTGAGTTCACTGAAAAATTTCACCTGTCGATCCTTTTTCACTCTTGTTGCGTGATCTCGCACCTGTGACAAAACCAAACAAAAGTAATACAGTTAAGGACGGTGCCTCTTTTGCTACTGCGCATACATTCTACGCATACCTCTATTTTGTTAAGGAAGGTGCCTACTTATTCAAAAGTAAAAAAGGAAATTGGGGGTAACCACGCATTTTTCAGTGATATTAAATGCTTGGTTGTCGCTTAATAGAGGTAAAAAACAATACGAAAACTCTCATCAAGACGGCCAAGAGGTGACCGTTTAATTGGAATTTATTTACAGTATTATATACTAACAACAGTTTTGGAATTTGGATAATTGATCGTAAAATAGTGGATCGCCGCTGAATAGGTGGCCGCTTAATAGAGGTTCGATTGTATGACATTTTCAAAGAGGTAATGCCATTTGAAAGTAAGTTTGAATGTGGAAGGGGTAGGGATGGGAGTAAGGTACGTAACTTGAACTGATGCAGCGTGAAATGTATTTGAGCGCAAAAAAGTACTTTTCTTTATTCAAACATTTATTAAAAAATTTCTAGTCCTGCAAGGGGGTGCCATCACTCAAGACGTCTAACTAAATAACATGAAATAGCAGAAATATAGATAGCGGAACTCAAATGCACACCAGCGTCTCTTATCGATGGCGGCATACATTTAGAGCTCAGCATTTTACCGGGAAAGTACAGTATAGTCTTTCTATCATGAACAAGCACTGACCTTTTGTTTTTTGTGTTGTCTTTAGTCGTTCCTGGCAACTTTACTTGAAGAACCTGGAACTTAAGCTTGGTGTCCTGTCCGCCAATGGCAACGAGACCCTTTCTGGGACAACTTCCCAAAGCTCGTACTTGCTTATCCAAGTCAATATCTAGCAGACTAAGCAGATCCCCTGATCTGACGTTAAACAATTGAAGACGGTAACCACTTGCAGGATCATAGGTGTCAACAACACATGCTTCGTCACTGACAAATTTGAAATCGCGAACTCGTTTGGCTTTACAGAGTATGTGACGCGTGTTTCCTGACAGTGCATCGAGAACGTATACCCCTGGTGCAGACCTAATTAAAACAGAAATCACAAGAAACTCTTCAGTGGGAGAAAACATCCCTGTCAACGACAGGCGATGTACTGGAGAATTGAGAGGAAAAAAGGGCTTCACCCAGAGTGCACCTTGGATTGAGCGTAAGACGCCGCCATCAAAAGTTATAAGTTGGCATTTACTACTTAATGCGACCAACTTTCCGGAAAAACGTTTAGTTGCTGTTACGCCGACTTTCCTAGTGGTATCCAGAATAATCGCTCGGCCCCATTCCGTGCATACTACGCGTTCGTCTGAAATTGGTATGACCTCCTCGATTGCTTGGCTTACTTCCAACTCCCAACATCGAATGCACCGAGACAACTCAGAATTCCATAACTCCACAGTGCTCCAGCTTGATCTCAATAAAATGCCTTGTCTTACAGCCACAGGGTAAAACTGACATTCAACCCCACTGAGCTTGCTTTTCCTTCCTTTTGGCTCCGCAGTTGAAACGTCCCAAGCTGTTAGGTTGTCTCCTTCAGCCGTATTTTCACTCACAACATAAATAGTTTCACCATTTATAGAGAATACGAGATTATTTACAATAGTTGTATTTCTACCATAACTATCTCTGCCTTTCGTCAGTTTATCAAGAGAGAACCTGGTTATAAAACTACGGCTAGGATAACTCAATAATACAGAATGTTGATTAAGCACAAACGCAACTGACGGCTTCCCAGCTAATACGTGACCAGGTAAACAACAAATTGGATCTCCTAAAGCAAAACCACCCTCAGTCCGAGCTTCAATTTTCCAACGTTCATAGGAAAAACTGTTAGAAGAAACGTCTAAAGAAAAAGTATCATGGTTCTCCATATTGATACTTAAACAAAAAAGGCGGTCTTCCACACTCCAGATTGTTAAATGCCTACAAAAGAGAAATTGATAGTCAGGGGAAAATGTTATCATCCCGCATGCGTTTGAGATAGTCGTTTCTGCTAGTGTTCTAAAACCATTCATAACATCAACCAAACAAACAGAACCAGAAGAATGGGAAATTGCAAGCAGCCGTCTATCTTTGGACCACGCAAAAGATAAAACATCTTCATCTCGCGTGAGGCGACTTATCTCTCTGCCATTCGTCAGACTCCACATGATAAGGCATTTAGCATCATCAGGACAATCAGTCAACATCTTGTCGCCAGAAATTGAACAAACAGAGAAACTGCACTTGCTTTCGGGGAAAAGACGATTCAGGTTTCCGTCAAGACTGTAGGCATGACTTAGGGCTCCTGGTAAGATGACATTCTCAGTAGGATGAAATACAACAGAGCGAAAATATAACATGGGAAATTCACTCATTTGAGAAAACGACAATGAGTACCATTGATACATTCTTAATGCACCATAAAATGACAAGTACCGTTTTATCTTCAAGACTGAACGTTGCCATATTAGCTGGCCAGTATAAAGTGACCACAGCTGAATGGTTCCATTACGACATTCGCATACCATGTAGTCTGACTGTGGTGACACATCAAAACAAGCCACTTCAGACGAACAATAGAATGTGGTTTGAACAGCTCCATGCAGATCATTCTTGTCCAAGTATTCCAGGTATGATAAATTAGAGTACTTAGCATCCAAAAGCTTGGATGCGTCAGAAGATAGTCCAGGACCTCCTTCATTTACCAGAGTTTGAAAGATAGTGTGAGGAAATTCCTTTAACAATGTACTGTGCTTCCTCAAAAGGAACAAAAAAGTTCCAAGGGCGTTCTGCATTTCAACAGAAAGGGGATTCAAGCCTTTCTGTTTTTTAGTAACACAAAGGATATCGTCAGAGGCTGTTGTACTGTTTACACACAGCTTTGCATACACAAGCTCTATGTCAAGCACATAGTTGTTAGCAACTTCATCAAGGCTGTACGATCTCGCATCCTCATTTAACTGTAGCATATGCTGAACACCATATTGTAAGGCATACTTTGTAGAGTCACAGAACCGCTGGGAGGCGCCCACTCCTTTTCGTTTAATGTCATCAAATTCATCAATACAAAGCCTGGAGAGGATCCTGTGGCCTTCGCTTTCGTTCACATTGAAGTTGTGTTGCCCGTAGAATGCCTTGTTCGTCAACCAGTCTTTTACTGACTTGTGAAAGAAATGAATGCAACCATCGTGAACAGGTAAAAGTGACGAGATGCAAGCAATGGCTTGGTTCACTTTTCGCTGGACAGCTGGTGATAAGGTGCTCGGAAACAACAGCTTTGAAACGAAACCGAGGGGTAACGGTTCTCTTGAAACCGTGATCGCACTTAGGAAACTGAAAAATTGATCTTCGGTAATCTTCAGTTCCTTACAAAGTTCAGTCTCTAAACGCTTGAAATAAGACTGGTAAACAGATGAAATACCTGATGGTAAGGTGCTGTCGAGCTGTTCCAACGTTAGAATTGAAAAATTCTTCTTTATGAAATCGATAAGAAATTGAGCACATAAGATGACTCCATCTGACTTTTGAACAAGGTCTTCCAAGATCAGATCATGACGTTCAGCATGTAACATGTCGCTTAGTTGATGTTCAAAGTAAATGCGAATGTCCTTCAAGTTCTCTTCATCATTTGGCTCCAGCAGTAAGGGTTGCAGACTTTTCAGCTTCTCCACAATGTTTATTTCAGGTCGTGTTGTCACGAGGAATCGAATCCAAAGTGGAAGCTTGTTAAAGTACTTGGCAATCACGTCTACAAGTTCATTCCGTCCTTGGTATTCACTTTCATCTAAAGCATCTATTACCACAACGAAGTTAAAACCAGATTCCTCTAAGTTGATTAGAGGTAATTCAAAGAGTAATTCAAACAGATCTGCCACTTCCATGTCATTGATATCTAAAACTAAATTTCTAGACAGCTGTGCCACAAGAGTTTTCTTGTATTCTGGTAGACAGCAGGATAAGTGAGTCGCTAGGGATTGCAGCATTACCTTGGGATTCCTGTGGCGTGCCTTATCATGACGACAGAAGTGGCTTCCTGACAGTCTGCCAGTTTCTTGCATTCTTTTGCACATCTCAGCTGCGATAACAGATTTTCCCATCCCTGCATTTCCGCTAATCACCATTACACGATTTGGAGAATTTCTGTCATTCAACCAGCCATCAACCTTAACAAAGACCGACTCACGAGTTCCTTCTAAATATCTCTCTGAATAATATCTGACATCATTTTTGGTGTCAATCTTGGCAAGCTTCTTTAAGA
This sequence comes from Pavona decussata, assembly GCF_977016875.1. Taxonomy (NCBI): domain Eukaryota; kingdom Metazoa; phylum Cnidaria; class Anthozoa; order Scleractinia; family Agariciidae; genus Pavona; species Pavona decussata. The sequence goes on from NW_028145643.1 coordinate 1,094,109, forward strand.
CATTTTCATCTTCCTGGTCTTGGTTAAGTTGTGTCTGACGAATTTCAGTAACAGCTTGATGTACTTGGTCCAGTGTAAACTTGCTCTCTTGAACAGTCTGTTTAGTTGAGGTCTGAAGCTGACGTATGTCCTTTAGCTGTGTTTTGATGTCCTCTTCACTCTCTGCCCAGGCACGTAAGGCATCAAGATAATCTTCCTCTCCACCGCGCTCTACCTTCAGTCTATCAATTTCCGCCTGGCCTAACCCAAGAGCCACAAGAACAGCACTGATTTCCTGCCACAAAGCTTTGAAAGTTGGTGTATCAACACCAGTGGCTGCAACATGACCATACAACTGATTACGGAAAAACTTAATGCAAGCAAGGTTTGCCTCACAAGAGGTGTCACTTGGCAGTGGCTTAGAATGCCAACCTGACAGGGGAGGGGAGAGTCCACAAATGTTTGTCAGAAGGAGGAATAACAGAGTAATGTCAAAAGTGTTGGAGTCTGGGGCGGCTCCACCTGGTGGGAACAGCTTGTCCCGCTGATGACCATTCAGAATTTTTCGACGAAAAAGTTTGTTAAGAATGGAATAATAAGAATTGAGATCAGCCGCCAAGTTTGTGGGTGGATGGTAACTATCAAACACTCTCCTAAGAACTGTTGTTCCACCATCGATGAGAAGTCTGCTCAGCTTGGTTCCATTCGTCTTCTCTTCAGAGCTCGCCAGGGCTGATGATGATGCAGCAGCTGCCATGTTAGTCTAAACCACTAAGTTCTCAAACTGTAGCTACAAACAACAGAAAAGTATGGTAATTAATTTATTTATCAAGTTGTTGTGTGATCAAGGCTGATTGGTCTCATCACCCTAGCCATTTTGTGATTGACGAGCCAAATCGCAAAATGTCTGTTTCTAAATGGTATGTAGCCACTAGACTAGCTGCTAGTCAAAAGCAATAAAGGCAAAAAGGTAACTCAATAACAGATGTCACCAAACCTAGGGCTGAAAAAGGATAAACCTTCCTGTCATTTAATCTTACTTAATCCATCAACCAACCAACAAACCATTCACCCACCCACTCAAGGGTTTCAGCAAATATTGAGTAGGTGACAAGGAAGCTAAAGTAGGCGGCAATCTAAGAGAGTTCTTGTTAAGATTAAAAAGATAATAAATCTATAAAGTAGCTGTCAAATAAAAGATGCATTCAAATAGGTGTTTGCAATGCTTGTAACCATGCTTTGCACAACCAACCCCCACCCACCAGGGCAAGAAATCAAGGAAGCAAGCAAACAATCTATCACTCTATCAGTCCTTGCTATAAAGATTATAAAACGTTTTTAACGTTTATGGCAGCCCTAAGGCATCTTACCACAATTTGTTTCCTCCATTAAATAAACTGTCATTCTTCCACATGATACTGTTCCACAACCTGGAATGAAAGATCAAACAACAACAACTGATAACTTTGCATAGAAAGTATGGACTATCAGCGATGTGGATTCATAATTTACATCTTATGTTTATTTTAGCTCCGAGCTGTAAGGGACTCAGGTACAATCCTGGCCAATATTCTATAGCACAGATATGAAAAAAGCATTTACAGTGTACATTTGCGTTCTCAATATCTATAACTAGCCACCATGAGCATAGTGGTGCCATCATAAATTTGCAAATTTATGGAAGACCCCCCCCCCCTCCCTCAAGCAAAGTTGAAAGTCACTGAAGTCATTCTAAGTGTACATAAACACAGCAAGATGACAACATTGCATGGGGGCAGGGGGTGGGGAGGTTTTTTGTGTTGAGATTTAGAAATCACCCCAACATTTTTGACCAGGATTGTAGGTAGAAAGGTAGGCAGGTAGGAAGGTAGGTAGGTGTATATATTCTTCTACATGACACTGTTCTACAACCTGGAATGAAAGATCAAACAACAACAAGTGATAACTTTGTAAGGTAAATATGTACTTCAGTAATGTGAAGAAATATTGTTACGTTGTATTAAAAGTCATGTACTTAAAATAAAAATAAACCGTGCAATATAAAGCTCTGTAACTAGGAAAGCAGGCACTTGAGTATTTTTTGTGTCATGCTTTTGGGGCAAATGTACATGTATAAGACTGTCAAATTAGGGCGAGTGTTTAGCATACTGTAGATCTGCACTTTGTTGGAAATTGTGCCTAGTACCCCTGCTGTACAGGCTAAAAGCTCTGCTACAGTGGATAGCATGGTGAATGATGAGAAAGAAGACTCAATTAATTTTATTATTTGTTAGAATGTTGAACCTAATAAAGGATATATACCTTAATACCACACGGAATTATTTATGGTATTTTTCAATCAATAATTATAAAATAATAAATTGAAAGGTTTTTGGCCAGACTGTCATAAGTGCCTTTTTGGCCTTGAAATTGAAATTTCTCTAGATAAGCTCTATTTAAGAGACCATTTGTCATGGAAGAAACTAAGTTGTGTATTAATTGTTGTATTTAATGCTAAATAAACAAGGAAAAGCTTATTACTTTTCTCGAAAATGCAAGCAACCTACGGACTCCCCACCCCCCTTCCATGACTTTGCAAGTGTAACAGCTATGACAATGAGACTTGGAGGAGAGATAGTACATGTAAGTCGGTCTGCAACAAGTGATGACATCAAATGATGTTGTAATGACATTGCGATAGTCAAATGGCAGCCATCTTGAATCCACCATCTTGGATTTCTAGATTTCCCCCCAAACTTCACTGGAAAGTGTCAAAACAGAATGAAAAGTAATGGGAACCAATAAAAGAAGTAAAACACTAAAATGGGCTAAAAAAAGTTTCAAAAAAAGTAACAAGGATTTCCCATTTTCTGAAAAAATGGCCTATCAAAAATTGGTTGCCATAGCAACATCACAGTCAATAAGCAGTAACCAATGACATCAATTTGTTCCCAGATAAATTTCTGAAAAACGTTTTAGGCCATTTGCTCAAATTTTAATGAGATTATTTACTTTCAAAGTTGCCATGGACATGCCCCTTCCCCCCCCCCCCCCCCCAAATCCCGGTCTAGACAGGGTGAAAATATGACTTAACATGGTTTGCTGACTGATACATTGTACTGAAAGTCTCTTTACTGACCTCTTGGCAGCAATTAGTTAACAATTAAAATGCAGAATTTTCTGACTGTTTCTAGTAAATTAAGGATGGTGCCTCATTTTGCTACTGCGCAATAATGTTCTTCACCTCAGTATGGTGCGAGAAACTTGGGTTTCTTAACAACAGTGTCTGTTAAAACAGAGAGATTTTTGCCCGGTTTATAACTATGCGGGAAAGCAGATCTTGGCCAAAGTTATTGGAATCGGAAAAGAAAATTGGGGGCAAACCATGCATTTTTCAGTTTCAATAATTTGGGAAAAATTTGCCATACATTGTT
>NW_028145643.1:1105000-1115000 GCF_977016875.1 Pavona decussata
ATCGATGATTTACTATAATATAGTAATAATTATGGCTTTACTGTCAATTTATTTCACTCCCATTAATCATGGAAAACTGGGGTGCTAATAAATTACCATTTACATGGAAAACTTGGAAATTTCAGTTGGAAAATCAAATGGTTCGCATCATTCCATTTGGAGTACTTCTGAAATTATGGGCTTCTGGTCAAAGTGAGGAAGATTTATTACTCCTTTTGATATTTACAGCTGATGTTTATACATTTTGCATGTTATCCATCTTCTGTTAAGACAATTTAGCTAAATCATTTTGTTTTTATGCCGAAAATTTTCATCCTTGACTGTTCTGCATAAATAGTAAGCAACCATGGACTATTAGTAAATTATCTTGTTTTACAACAACTTAAGAGAAGTAAGACATTTTTCAGTACGATCCAAAGTTTAGATTTTTGCAGGTGCTTAAAAATTCAGAAGCCAAATTTGAAAACACCCAGATTTTTAGGCAATCCCAAAGGTGGCATATTTAATAGTAAAGTGATTTATTTACCAAGTTTTTCCCTTCCAATCATAGGCAAACATATACTAAAAAATAGGGCTGGTAAATTTGAAAAGTTGTCAAGACAGTGGGAGGCTTTTGTTATTTATTAACAAAAAAACACTTGAGACTATTGTAGGTGGGTAAATTGAAGATGAGAGCTTCTTCAGCAAACTTGAGAAAATCCCAACTGCCACTAGGATTTAAATCAGTTATTCTAAAGGGGTAGATTCAACTAATTGAATTAAATCAACTTGACACATTAATGAGCATGAGGTATATATAACAACATTAGCAAACTTAACAAATTTAAAGTTTATAAGATCACACCATTCATTGTAATAATAATAATAATAATAATAATAATAATTATCCAGGGAGCCCACTCGCCTTGGCGGTTTTCAGTGGGGCCCTGCAAATTAAAAATAAAATAAAAAATAAATAAAATATAAAAAATAAAAAATAAAAAATATAAAAAATAATCAAAAATAAAAAATAAAAAATAAAAAATATATAAAAAATAAAAAATAAAAATTACCTAAAAAAGAGCAAAAAGAAAATTTACACTGCACCAAGTTGATTTCATATGCCTTTTCTTTTCTTTTCTTTTTCTTTTAAGGCAAATTTTTACAGTTTTTAAGCCCACTTTGAAAAATAGTGATAGCCTGGGTCGAGAGTAGCTGCCCAAGCAATTGTGGGAAGGTTTGGGGGACGTTGGTTATCATCCATTGCATTCAGGGTCTCCCCAAACAATCCTACTATCGCTTAGGCAGTTACTCTCGACCCAGGCCATCACTCATTTTCAAAGTGGGCTATCAGCCATCAGCTACTCAAAGATGTTAGTGGAGTATTTTTTTAGGTTTAATAATATGATGTAAAAGAGTGTAATATATGACCTGACATTCAGTGGTGGGCTGCCACTGGCTTGAGACTTAACTGATTGCTTGCCCAGGGGCTATAGTTCTAACAGGTCTGGCTGATTTTAAAACCAAAATAGAATTTCACGTTTTAAAAAGTATCTGCAGTTGCACTAATTTGTTTTAATATAGGACAGTCAGACAGTTTTTAGCAGATGTGTTGTAATTATTAAGAAAAATCTCCATCATCTGTGAAGGTTTTACAGTTCAAACTAATTTGCATTATTTTATTACTATTAAATTTTCAAGTTGATCTTGACTTGAAAAAGCCAGAACTGTAGGCATGTACAACAACCATCTGAATGTAGGTCTTGTTGTCTTGATTTGTGTTCATTAAATAATTTTCATCTTTGCTCTGTCCAGCACTTAAGCGCTACTGCTTTACAATTTTTGCTAGCCAAACATAGCTAATGAAAGCACAAACCTATTACTAGCCAAAACCAGATCCTTACCAGTCTGTGGCTGGTTGGCTACCATTAGTCTTGGGCCTCGGCTGATTTGAGGGCAGTTTTTTTGGCAATGTCACCTACAGTGGAACCTCTCCGTACGGACACCTCTTTACTACGGACACCTCTCTATTATGGACAGTTCACTTGGTCCCTGGGAGACAAATCCATATAAAGCCTACCTCTCTAAAATGGACACCTCTATAATGCGGACACTTATCCTTGTCTCCTTGGTATCCATAATAAAGAGGTTCAAGTGTATTGTCGAAAGTATCATTTGGAACCATGAAAACACTAATTAAAAAGTTAAAAGTTGTAAACCCATATAAACAATACAAATTTCGTAAAAGATGGGATTTTTGTGTAAACATCTGTTATTTAAAGGGAGCTAGGGTTCACGGTTCTGCGCATGTCCATGAATCAAAATACTTTTTCGCCTTTCCTCACTATGACCCAAGCCAGTTTATTTAATTCGTTGTTTATGAATCATCCGGAAGGGAATAGGTAACTCGGATGGTAATTTTTTCATATGATTGCAGTATCTCACATGCAAAAAACTGTGAATGCAAATCCTACGGGTCAACGCTAAATTCAATATTGACAAAATAAGTACAATCCACTAGCATTTTCTGTGAATTTTGGTCATCAGTCATTTTGCTTGGACTACCAATATATATATATATATATATATATATATATTATATTATAGAATGTGATTACTGAAGTACATGTGAGTGGGATTTTTAAGGCCATTATAAAGTTGATAAGAAAGAGAAAAAAGCATTTACTAGATTCATGCACATGCACTGAAATGTGAACCCCTCCTTTTAATATGAATAACCTACATTATTATAGAATATTATGATCATGCAAAAAGAGAAAGTTTGAAACATGCAACCTTTCTAGTTTGGACCAGAATCCATCAAGCTATTCAGTCCATAAGAATTTGAGAGGTTAATTTAAAAATGCATTGAATATGGTAACCCATTCCAGATAATTATAGAATCTTGTGATCATGCGAAAAGAGAAGGTTTGAAACATGCAACCTTTCTAGTTTGGACCAGAATCCATCAAGCTATTCAGTCCATAAGAATTTGAGAGGTTAATTTAAAAATGCATTGAATATGATAACCCATTCCAGATAATTATAGAATCTTGTGGTCATGCGAAAAGAGAAGGTTTGAAACATGCAACCTTTCTAGTTTGGACCAGAATCCATCAAGCTATTCAGTCCATAAGAATTTGAGAGGTTAATTTAAAAATGCGTTCACAGAATATGATACCCTGTTCCAGATAATTATAGAATTTTATGATCATGCAAACAGAAAAGGTTTAAAACATGCAACCTTTCTAGTTTGGACCAGAATCTGTCAAGCTATTCAGTCCATAAGAATTTTGCATAAATGAGAGGTTAATTTAAAAATACATTGAATATGATATCCCATATTTCCAGATAATGACACATAAGGTCATGACCCCATTGGTCAGCACATACCTGTACCTTGGAGTAATTTATTTCAGTCAAGGAAAAGTGATTCAGAAGATTCTGGAACTACTTATTCTGGTGGATCATTTTCCCTATTTTTTTTAAGACCATAAAGGAAGCTCTAATGGTCCGATATGATAACAGACACTATCCTATTGCTTTTATCCCCTGAATTATATTCAGTGAGAGGCCTTATTATTCTACTCACTTTTCTCATGTATCTGTTGTGGTACTACTGTGTATTTGGGATAAAATTGTTAAAAAAAAAAAACAAGACACTTTTTCTTTGGTGATCATGATTTCTTTCATTCTTGTGTTCTGTGTAGTTAGTAGTGATATCTAATTTGTAGGGAGATATACCCTGGTGAAAATCTTTCAAGGATCTTTAAGGATCCTTAAAGATCTGCATGAGGATCTTTATGAGGATCTTAATAAAGATCTTCAAGGATCTTTGAAAAGATCCTCAAGGATCCTTCATTTTCTTGCCAAGATCCTCAAGGATCTTTAAGGATCCTCTAAGGATCTTCAAAGATCCTCAAGGATCTTTAAGGATCCTCTAAGGATCTTCAAAGATCCATAAAGATCTTTCAAAGATCCTCAAGAATCTTTAAGGATCCTCCCATGATCTTGCAAAGATCCTCAAGGATCTTTAAGGATCCTCCCAAGATCTTGCAAAGATCCTCAAGGATCTTCGAGGATCCTCCCAAGATCTTGCAAAGATCCTCAAGGATCTTCGAGGATCCTCCCAAGATCTTTCAAAGATCCTCAAGAATCTTTGAAGATCCTTAGAGGATCCCTAAAGATCCTTGAGGATCTTTGAAGATCCTTAGAGATCCTTAAAGATCCTTGAGGATCTTGGCAAGAAAATGAAGGATCCTTGAGGATCTTTTCAAAGATCCTTGAAGATCTTTATTAAGATCCTCATGCAGATCCTCCCAAGATCTTGCAAAGATCCTCATTAAGTATCCTTCAATAATCTTATCAAGATTCTTAATAAGAAATAAGAATTTTACAAGAACCTTACAAGATCTTGTCAAAAGATTCGTATATCTTGTAGGATTAAAAGATTCTTATTTTTATTCAGCTCTTACAAGATCTCACAAGATTCTTACAAAGATCTTACAAGATCTTATAAGATTCCTACCAAAATCTTAAAAGATTTTAATATAAGATTCTTACCAAGATCTTGCAAGGTCTTATAGGTTTCTTACCAAGATCTTGAAATTGTCACGATCTTACCAAAAAGGGCCAAGATTTGATTTTGTTTTCCAAGCAAGCTGCAAAATAGGAAAAAAAACCCTGGAGTGTATAATGTTTTTTATTTTCTTTGGATTGCCCTGACATTTCTGGCAATGACCTACAACGGTTCATTCAAATAACCTAGAATCATGTGTTCCTGAGAGTTTGATCACAGCTTGCTTAAAATGCAAAACCTACACATACCTGGATATGCTTCTAGCACTTCAATTCAAAGGCTGAGGCATTGTCAAACCATAACCAACAAGAAAAATAAATAATTATGAGTGTGATAACCTTTTATTGATAAATCTTAGCTATTCATGTGAAATAAATTTATCACAACAATCTTCCAAGTTAACATGGAAACTTTCATCTACAATGCCATTATGGCTTTTTTTTACAAGGCATAAGATTGTATTCAAGTTCTTGTGATGCATGCTCACAAGATCAACAGCACTATTCTAATAATATTGTAATTCACAAAAGAGAAACAAACCTTTACCAACAAATGTTCCCTAGACTAGGACAAAGTTCTTCATGTAACTTTTTCTTTCATTTGCATCAATTTGAAGCGCTTATAATAATCTATTTGACTTAATTAACCTGGCAGCTTTAAAGCCTTTGTAAACAATCCTGAGACTTATTATTATTTGCCAGTATTATTTTCCCAAGAAAGAAGCAACCTAACAGAGTGTACATATGAATAAGAGCTTGGTTTCCACTGGTACAATAATGTTCTTTAGTATTAGTGTAAAATAAACAGATATATAAAAATAAAAAAATAACATTAAAAAACGTAACAAAAAAAGCCAATAAGTCCTTCCAGTTGCATGTTAAAAGCAAGAAAACACGAAAGCTTGAAATTATCCTGTATGGCCCCTGTGGAGAAAAAAAGAAAAATAATTAAAACCAAAAAGAAAAACCAAGATATCATTTTTTTTTAAGCTATTTCCCTCGCTAAAAATTAAGCTACATGTACATATGTACCAATATTAGAACAATAATAATGTTTAGTGTATGCCCCCATTGGTCAAGTCACCATCTACTATTTGCCTCTGAGCAAATGCTGACAGCAGCTTACTATTGGCATCAAAATGTTGAAACACTGTTTGTTACAAGTGTCTCCCTACCTCCTCCTCCTCCTAAGTAAAGTCCAATGAAAGCAATGACGATGTGCACGCCAATTTGCTCAAACAACATTGACCCAAAGGAAAGGGGAGTAGCGTTTCAACAGCTATTGAGAGTTGTTGTAGACTTTCCACTCAGGCCAGTGGGCCAGTAATTTATACTGTTTGGGAGCAGAGTCTTTCAACTTTTCAGTGAAAACAATGGCACCAACATACAAGAGATACTCAGTGAAGCAACTAAAAACAATTGTTTTTCAAATGTTGGAGATGGAATGTACATGTAGCTGGATTAAGCCACAACCCACTGAAGAGCAGGATTACATCATCATTGTGTGAACTGAAAATTAAGATCACTATCTCTTAAACAGCTTTAAAGTGACACATGAATGCCACTTTTCAGTTTGTGTTTTGAAAGTTTCTCTGAGCCAATTAAAAATTCCAGAGTGTAGGCTGAACCATTTACAATGTGTGAAATATTACCATTCTTAATGCAGCTTTGACATGTTCATTAAAGCCTATTATAAGGAAAAATGATTGCATTGATCAAAAACAATAAAGGATTGTTACTTAGTGTTCCCTTTATATTGCTTGCTGTTTTCAACTATGAAATCAAGAACTGATCAAATACTGCCATTATGCAAGTTACATGTACAAACTTTTATTTAGTATTATTGTTGCCGAGTAGAAGTAGCAGAAGTCATGATTCACAACAAAATTAAATCAGTCAAAATAGACTCCAACTATCATAATTACAAGTGACTTTATTGAGCAGGATTTGGTGACTTGACTCTGAAGCTGCAGTTTTGAGTCTGACAACCTTGACAACAAAATGGAGACAGGATCGAGATGAAAATCTACCGTCAAACAGAAAATTGTGCACTTTTAATCAGTTCTTCTGAGTGATCACAGTGACCACTTAGCTGCCCTTAACTTTTTAGACAATGTTACAGTGAGCTTCTCACCAGTAACAATTTTGTTAGTTGTTGCCTTCAGTCGTACACTCCATGCACGAAGATCATAAACTAATCTTCACGCCAAATCAAGATCTATGACTCAAGTCTTCAACTTATACCAACTCTGTCATGATATTAACCTGGCTACAAATGACTGCGTAAAAACGTTTGCAAAGGCTTCATATAAAAACTAAATAGGGAATGACCACGTCAATAATCTTCAAGAAGCAGACATGCATGCACGTTGTCTATAATTCGCTTGGGCGATCACACATTTTCATGCAGTCTTTCACAAAATAATTGGTGTCGAAACTTACCTCTTTCTAAAAAGTGGTTGTGCACAGTTTGCTACTTGAAGCCATCATTTTTCTAGCTTTATAGCAGAGGCAAAATCCAGAGGAAATGTGTGCTGTATAGATTTGAATCCCTGAAATCTAATATGAAACGGTCTTTCTCCGAGCCTGCAGTGGTATAACTGCTGACCAAAATGGTGCCCAGTCTTCGCAGTCTGAATGAAATCCAAGATGGCTGCCAGTGTTGCTGTGATTCCACGTTTTTCCACGTTTTCTTGCTCATTTTAAAAGCTAACATTATGAATGGAAGTCGAAGGGATTATGATTCAAAGAATTTTGTTCTTTTTGGCATTAAATGGAGTTGAGATTCATCAAAGAAGGTTTGTAAGTAATAGTGTTTTCACAAGTGAGTTTCAGTGTAGGACCGTGCATTTAGTTTTTGTTATGCAAATACAATCTGTAAATTGCACACTGTAAGTCTTAACAGTCATATTTTTTAAGCCTTTGTTTAGAAACACACATGTCTACATTGCGTTTATCAACTTAGAACACTGAAGGAAACAGTATTAAGATGTACAAGATGTCACAACAAACAACTAGTAAATTTTATTGTTAATAACAGTACAAGTAAAGAGATAATCACAGTCAGTGTAAGAGTATTGCGGGCATGTTTATTTATTCTTAGATCCTGTCAAGATTCTTGTATGATATTATGAGATCTTAATAAAGAATTGAACCAAACAAGAAGTTTTTGTTTTTGTTTTTCAAGATCTTCATAAGAACTGTTTTTTAAAACTGTCATTCTTAATTTATGCTAAGATCTTACCAAGATAATAATTGTAAGGTGGTAAGACCTTAATCAGAATGGTTGTAAGATCACGGTACAAATTTTGATTAAGATCTTATTAAAAAAAAAACATTAAAAAATTTTCCTTTTTAATTTTCTTTTTCTAAAGTAATTATTTTCCTACCTATGGATGCCTTGCATCTTTGTCATGTTAGTCCTCTGTTTATTAGCACTACCAACATGATTAAATTAGCATGTGTTCCATGGGAAGGGTAACTGTAATAATTGATGAAATCAGGGCTGCCATTAAGGGCCCTATCCCATAACAGCTATTAGGCCTGAATTCCCTTGAAAGAACCTTGATGTTACGGTTGATCTTGATGGTTGAAGGATCATTTTAGTCAGAAATTGACAAGATTGTTACAGGTAAGAAGCTTAATGCCACATGCTAACAACTTAATGACAGCCCTGATTATTAGATTCAATATACGTGTACCATGTGTTGGTAACAGGTTAATCTTTCCAGACTGTGTGGAACTCAAGGTTAACTTTGAAACTCTTCACAGGTAACCTTCTGGTTAACATCTGAAATCTTAATTTGGTAGCTTTCATGTCAGTGCCAAGTGTGCTCAATGCAATTAAAAAAAAACAATGAGGCAATTTCATTGGTTAGGATGGGCTTAATTAAGAGTGATTGCGCAATTTTCATGTATGACAGGCCACCAGTGAAACAGTCGTGTGACTCTGAAATGCACTATGAGATTCTGATGTAGGATTTTTATCATACCAGCTCAATTATGAAATTGAATATGACTTCTTTTATTGCTTTTCACTACATTTTTGTCTTCTTCATTAAGTTCACTTAGTTCTGTAGTTAATCTTCAGGTTATTAATATAATTTGATCAATCAGCTGACTGAAAGCTTGACTTGTAAAGTGCAATCATCTTAATGTATACCATGTTATTGACTTTTGTGTTCGGTTTTTGCAAGTTTTGTCTTTTGCACGGCAACATGGTGTTCAATAAATTATTGAGCCCTTCACAATGTGTTACTAATTTTCTTGGCTGAGACTTGCTACCGTTCCAAATCCTTACAGGGATCTATTTAAGATTTTTTAAAGATCCATGTTAAATCTTTGAGGATTCTAGCAAAGATCTTTCTAAGATTATTCAAAGATCCTCATTAAATCCTTGAGGATCCTGGCAAAGACCTTTGCAAGATCTTCACAAGGATCTTTTAAAGATTCTTCAAAGATCCTCATTAAATCCTCAAGGATCCTGGCAAAGATCTTTTCAAGATCTTTACAAGGATCTTTCTAAGATTTTTAAAAGATCCTCATTAAATCCTCAAGGATCCTGGCAAAGATCTTTTCAAGATCTTTACAAGGATCTTTCTAAGATTTTTAAAAGATCCTCATTAAATCCTCAAGGATCCTGGCAAAGATCCTTGCAAGATCTTTACAAGGATCTTTTTAAGGTTCTTCAAAGATCCTCATTAAATCCTCGAGGATCCTGGCGAAGATCTTTGCAAGATCTTTACAAGGATCTTTTAAGGATTCTTTAAAGATCTTCATTTAATCCTTGAGGATCTTCAAGGATCCTTGCAAAGATCTTTGCAGGAATCTTTACAAGGATCTTTGAAAGATCCTTGCAAGATCCTTATTGATTCCCTACGGATCTTTGTTCAAGATCTTGCAGATACAGGATCTTTAAAGATCTTTGGAGGATCCTCAAAGATCCTGTAAGGATCCTTTGAGGATCTTTGTCTTTGAGGATCTTTAGCAGGTCTTTGAAGATCTTCAAAGATCCTTGAAGATCCTGTGAGGTTTTTCACCAGGGTAAAACACTGATCACTGAATACATATAACTTGCTGCTTAATGCATTTTGATGAGATCGTGGCCTCTGTAAGTTTTAAATTTCAAACTAGTCTTATTCTTAGCACTCTCCATTAGCCCATTAGCTGGCAATCTGGAATGTTTTGATCGTGAACTTGTTATTAGGTCCATTAAACTTCCCCTTGCATGGTAATTGGAAGTTTTTGGAGGGGAGGGGTGTAGAGTTAAGTGGTCTTTGGAAAGTATCAAGGTAAAGTATTGGAAATTTCAGAGGGGTGGTAATCTAATTTGTAAAATAACCTTCAGTTAGAGTAGGGTGTTAATTAACATTTCTGGAACAAGACAATAATTCAGTTTTCTGGATTGCTTATTTAGATTTCCTCTCACTGTAAATATTCCTTT
>NW_028145643.1:1122500-1142500 GCF_977016875.1 Pavona decussata
CTCGATTTGATTGTTCATCTCAGGTAGCTTGTTTTGATGTGTCACCACAGTCAGACTTCATGGTGTGTGAATGCCGTGATGGAACCATTCAGTTGTGGTCAATTCTTACCGGCAAGCAAATATGGAAACGTAGTGCCATCAATACAAAGCATTACGAAAACTCCTTGTTTTGCCGTCCATTTAGAATGTCCAAAGTAAAGCCTTTGCCAGATGAGTTATTGGTGACGTTATCGCCTGACTTTGTTGCGTCATATTTTCGCTCTGTTGTTTTTCATCCTACTGAGGATGTCATCTTACCAGGAGTTTTAAGCCGTGCTTATACTTTTCACGGAGACCTGAATCCTCTTTTCCCCAAAAGCAAGTGTAGTTTCTCTGTTTGTTCAATTTCTGGCGACAAGATTCTGACTGATTGTCCTGATGATGCTAAATGCCTTATTATGTGGAGTCTGACGGATGGTACGGAGACAACACGTGTCACCCGGGATGAAGATGTTCTATCTTTTGCATGGTCCCATGATAGACGGCTGCTAGCAATTTCACATTTAAGCGGTTCTGTTTGCTTAGTTGATGCCTTGAATGGTTTTAGAACCCTAACAGAAACTACTTTTTCAGAGATATTCGGAATGATAACATTCTCCCCGGACTGTCGATTTCTTTTTTGTCGGAGTTATGTTAGTAGTGTAGACAATATTGAACTTAATGCTAGTGAGCAACAGATGTATTTTTGTTTAAGTGTCGATATGCAGAATCATGGACACTTTTCGATGGACCACCATTCTGGCCTTGTTTCATCTAAGCTCTGCGAACCTGAATCGCATAGCGTTGGTGGTTTTCTATTAGGAGATCCTATCTGTTTATATGATGACAAACCTGGAAATTTTCCTTTAACTGATAATTCATCAAGTGACTTTGTTCTCAATAAGCAATTTGTTTTAAAGAACTATCCACAGAATGGTGTCGTGGAAATGTTGTATCGTGATGAAGTAATGAAGTCAAGAAGCTTAGCCTTTTGGAACAGGGAATTAACGGTGACTTACGTAGATGCATTAACACTCTCTGCTAACGGCGATACTGTTTATCTTCTCGGCTGTCTAGATTATGGACGAAGACGATTAACGGCTTGGGAAGTATCAAGTGGGAAGCTCAAGGCGGAGAAAGTCCTTTACCGCGTTGACTGTAATAGCTTCTGGCAATGCAATCTTTTCGGTTTTAGAGGAGGTATTCTGTTGACAAACAACAGAACTTTTGAACTGTGGAACTTTGAGTTGACTAGGCCCATCCATAGATGGGATGACGTACGTGGAATCCCACGTCCCATTTCAGACAACCTGGTGGCATGTTTTGGACCCAGTGAAGTCTCTATTCTGGATACTGTTACTGGAGACAGAATGCCAACATTTAAACCGCCTTCCGGGAGGGTGATTGCTTGCAACAGCAAATGCCAGCTGATGACCGTTGATACCTCTCAACGTTCACTTGCGTTGTGGCATAGTGGGACTGTGCGATTATGGGAAGAAAGGTGGCAGTCAAGTGGTTCTAGAGAATTACTTTTCTATTGGTCTTTTCGAGGGATTTTTTCTCCTATGGATGATTTTATTCGAATTTTGTTTGATAGTGTTCCCCGTGGGCCAGGTCTGTTCGTTCTGGATGCAGTTTCTGGAAAGATGCTCCACAAATTGTGTAACCCTACTAGATGTTTTAAGTTTGTCAGTAACGAGGAGTGTTGTGCTATTTGCCCCAACTGGGATCGCTTCGGAGTTTCCCTCCTTCGACTGTTTAATGTCAGGTCAGGGGATCTACTTTGTGTATTGGATATTGACGTCGGGCTTCATTCTGAACCGGCTTTGGCAACTTGCCCAGAAAAGGGTCTTATCACCGTCGGCTCATTCTTCTTCAAATTCAGGTTTAAAATTTTCAAGCTAAAGTTGCAAGGAGAGAATAACTACAGCAGAAAGAGAAAAAGGTTAGTCGTAATTCTAAGAAACTGTGATTGTAGCTTTGTATTAAGTTGTATATCAACAACGAGTGCGAGCTTTTGATCAGAAGCTCTAAACACTAACATCCATTTCTCTGGCTTCGTTTTTGGATCAACCAATGAGAATGCAAGTTTGTAACTAAAAACGAGGCTCTTTCTCAGGTCTAGGAAAAACTTTCATTTGTTACGGAAAGTTTCCGGAATTAGAGACGGAACGTTTTGGCTTAATTAGTAACAGTAGAGAGCGACCCGGGGACTTCACAGGGATGTCACCGCCGAGGCACGGCTGATAGTCAACATTATCGTTGTAGGTTCTTTACGTCTTTAAACTATGTTCCCACTTGGTGTTACCTTTCGCTTTCCTGATTTAAATCGTTTTGTGTCTACCTGTGGCTAATGCAGTATGTAAAGTTCTTAGAAAAACACACCAAAGTGTGGAAGAAAGTGATCAGTTTTACCGAACTTATGCACTAGAAAACTGGAAGCGTTTCCTAGCATCACGGAATAAGGACTTAGCGTACCCACCAGGTACTACATTTCGGTAAAAGTTTCATCGGTCATCAAGGTTTAGCTTGCCCTGCTGTTCATCCTATTGAAGGTTTCATCATTGCAATCTTCACACGTGCTGATAGCATTGACTGAGACCTGGAATTTGTTTTTCCAAAATGAAAGGGGAAATGAAAAGGTGATTGAAGCAATAAAACAGTGGGAGCAAGATAGGCGGTGACTTGCTTCTAATGTGGAGAGAAACGAAGTTTTCATTAATGAAACCAAATTTTAATGTATTTTACAGTTGTATGCTTGGTTACCTGGCTTTTGATTGGAAACGAGGCTAGCGGTGGCCTTTTTATATGTAAAGGAAACTCCAATCAACTCTCGCCTTGCGGACACCTTGCTATTACGGACATCCCAATAATACGGACAGCAACTAAATCCCTAGTAAAAATAAATTACAGACATTTAGACATTAAGGACACTAACTCGCGGTCCCGAGGGTGACCGCAATTAATAGAGTTGACTGTAGTTAGCATAAGAACAGCACGATCTACATATGACAAACGGTGACATTTGTATCAAAACAAATTCACCCCCAGCCTCGCTTCTAATCCGAGGCCAGGTCACTGTGTACACAACTGTAAAATGGGCTATTTGCTGATAATTAATTTTTTTGTATTTATAAAGCGCTCCTTGAAAATAGCGGGTGAAATGGTTGATAACCATTTATTTAGATTGTAGTCTTGTTTTGTCACAAAATATATTTTGTTGATTTTTTGTTTTGTTTTGTTTTGTTGTTTGTTTGGCAGGACACGTTAAGACTCGTGTTGACGATCTGTGGATGAATCCGTTGACTGGACAACACAGCTGTGTTGTCAAAGCTAAGTGAAGATTGCAAAGATGGACGAGTGACTGACCAGGATTATACATATTAAAAGCTAAAAAAACGTTCTCTTGTTAAAAAATTCTTTAAGAAATGAGCCTTTGGTTACCAGACTTCAGCCTTTGGCGAATGATAAAAGTGACGAATGCATGAATCGTAAATATAAGCATAAGTAACTATGCGCGAAAAAAATTGCGGAATAATAAACTAATTACGAGTAGCTATTTTAAATTAATCGAATATTGTCTTGGTAACGGCATGGAATTGCTATCTGCTTAAATTAGTCATCGCAGTATGCCGTGACTCAAGAGTTTTTCGCACTCGGTGGTCACTTCTATTAATTACATTTGCTTTTTAATAGTCAATTGTTTTTTCTCATGATGAGAGCTCAAGTCTAAATATCTGTCAGTATGGGATGGTTTCCTTTAGAGGCCAATAGAGACAATACCGTCATAGAAGACACATAAAGTCAGCACAGCCTTCACTCTTTAGTACGTCGCACTTCCAACATCCCGAGCGAAACAGACACAATAGATAAAAACTCTGAAGAAATTTAGACATGTCACGGATGCTTACAAGCCAATGGCCACCGTCTGTCAGTTATTTTAAATATCTTAAAGAAGAAACCTCTCACACAAACAATTCCTTCGCCAGAAGAATTAGTCGTTATGTTGGTCAAGTGGGACGACTCATCCAACACCGCCTTTGATTTCGCTTGCCTTCCTTACATCAGTGGTCTCACCGAACTGCTTACAAGTCTTCTTCTTAACACTGGTATTCAAGTCGTCACAAATAAACCTCACAGAACTTTTCAACAAGACACCCTACAACAAGAACTCTACAACAAGATTTACTTCACTGAAATTCAGACCACCCAGTCACCTTGAAACTGATGTAGTTTACAAGATCCCTTGTCAATACTGCTCTTTGAGTTACATCGGTGAAACTGGTATTTCCCTTAAAGATGAAAGAAAGAACTTTTTACAAATATAAAGAACTCAGTACCAAAAAGGATCCAACATTTCTAATCACGCGTGGACCAAAAACCACTCAATTGACTTTGAAATGCAAGTGTGAATGATAAAGGTCACCACCTAGTACGAAAAACTCTTAAGTTGTGGCTTACTGCTATGACTAATGAGAAAGATGTCAATTCCATGCGGCTACCAAAGCAATACTCGATTCTCTTAAATTGTTGCTCATATTTAGCTTATTTTTTCGCGCGGTTACTTATACTCACATATTTCATGCATTCGCGCACTTTTATTATTCGTCAAAGGCTGCAGCCTGGTAACCGAAAGCGCATTTCTTGAAGAATTTTTTAACCAGAGAACGTTTTTTAGCGTTTTACAACCATGTCGAGTACAACAGAACGAACAAGAGCTAAATCTTGGACTACATGTTTGTGAACTGAACGTCATGTAAATTTCATCAAATGTGATCGAACTCTAAAAAGAGTTGTAGCGTTAAAAATAACAGAAGAACGGTGCGGTTATTCTAACGTATAGTAGTGTTTTTAGAGGTGTACATTTTAGCAACTTCAATTCGACTTCTTGGGGTTTTTTTCGTATCCCGGTAGTATACAGCGCGTGTTGCTCGGGTATAGCATGTTTCTCACAAGGCTGAGCTTCTGAAAATGGGTAGCAAAACTGAATATAATAGGACATTTCTACTATGGCGTCATTTAACTACAACCACCAGAATCCTTCATTTTTTTTTTTTGTTTTGTTTTGTTTGGTTTTTTTTCTTGTACTAATTAGAGCTATTGTTCTTTGCTGTCCACTGGAATTGCAAAATTTGAATTTGAAAAGGAAAATTAAATGAATTCTGGTTAAGTTGTAGTCAAATGATGCCACCATGAAAATGGCGTATTAGGATATTAGCATTTGGTCGACTATTTTTACCAACTTAGAATCAAATAGGCACAGTTTTTTTATAGATATAGAAGTGTATTTTACAAGCATTTTCAAATTTAGGTGATATATTAAGTTCTCATGTTAGTGATATATTAAAGTTGTTGCTAGTTGTTAGGTTTAATAAAGCGATGATAGGAATAGGATTTGAGCATTTGGCGGACTATTTTTATCGACGAGGAGTTAACTAGGAATAGTTTTTATAAATTTATTTTCAAGTGTATTTTACCACCATATTTTAAATGTAGATGATATATTAAATTCTCGTATTAGTACTATATTAAGTTAAAGTTGTTACTAGTTGTTAGTTTTCATAAAGTGATTATTTGTGTGAACATAACATTGCTGTTGATTTTGGTCTAGCATCGATGCACGTAGATAGAATGTTTCTCGCAAGGTCGATCCCCATATAATGGGAAGCCAAACTGAATAAGATTAGGATTTGTGCATTTGGCTGAATATTTTTTAACCTAAGGACAGTTTTTATAAAATTAATTTTAAGTGTATTTTACTATTTTTATCAACCATGAATTAACTAGGGCTAGTTTGTCTTTAAATGTTATATACAAGTGTATATATGGGGCTTTTTTACGGACAAAATATCGAACATGGATACATCAATAGTTTGTTCAATTACGTTATTGTTATGCGTTATAATACAAGTTGCAAAATGAAGTAAATCAATTTCGTCAGGGATATATCGATTTTGGATCTCATACATCGATGTTATGGAGCATACATCGCTTTCCTAAATCATACAACTAAAAGATGTTCGATAAAACTAAAAGATGAGGAAGCGGAAATAGAAGTGACCGGAAGTTAGCTAAGAGAAGAGGCCTGGGAACTAACACTTTCAATATGGCGGAAATAGAGGAAGATTAGCGAACACACTTTTGAAAAGCACAATGCAAGGTGCACGAATTTGGCTTCCCAACATTGATGGATTTTTTATGTATTTGGGAAGGCTACTGGAAAGTGCAGAAGGGCAAAGGAACACTGCATCCTACGACTCGGCTGAATTTTTTAGTCGCCGTTTACGAGGAAACGAAAGAACTCTTGTCACTTTGTCTCTAAGAATAGAAGACGTGAAGCCTTCCCAAATAAAGTTGGGGTGATCTCAGATCTAAACGAACTTGTTTTTATTATAAATGAACTTTCAAGGGACTTTAAAAGAATTGTTGGGGACTCGGAACGTTCTATGTTTACTGCACCATCGTCCCAAAATGATCCTCTTTCAGCTGTGGCGAGAAACGGTTTAGTTGGCAGACCAAGGCTACAGATCAGATATTAGATCACATATCGCTACATATTATTCTATAACAAATTCTTGATCGTGATATATTGGTTCTCCGCGCGCCTATTTGCCACATAATCGGCGCATAATCATGTAGGTAATAATAATAATAATAATAATAATAATAATAATAATAATAATAATAACAATAATAATAATAATAATAATAGCCGTTTGTTCACAAATCCAAGTGAAAAGGAGATAAATGAGGTTTTCCCTTTCTAGTTTATTTCCTGATAAGGAAATAAATTAAAACATTAATTATTTACAACTGTTCAAAATACTTAACATAAAATATATAGCACATCACACAATAGAAGAACTTAGTGTTCACTAGAAAAATTTGCAAGATGACATCTCAGTCTGTTCTTAAAGGTTGTCAAATCTTCCGCCTCAGCAATTTCCTTTGGCAGATTATTCCACTTATCGATTATGCGTATAAAAAAGGAATGTTTAAAACGATTCAAAGTTGTAGATGCAAACTTAAGTTTAAAACGGTGATTTGCTCTTAAGAGCGAATGCCTACAAGAATCACACAAAATCGGAAAATAGCGGCAAAAGTGTAAAAACTCAAAATCGCTCAAACTTTGGCTATCAGTAGTCCACACTGAGTTATTTATTGCAATGTAATTAATTTGTCTAAAAACTTTTTGTTTTGGCGGAAAATGACTATAATGAATTTCGGTGCTAGTCACGAGAAATTTCGACTTAAAAATTAACGGTTTTTAAGCGAGCCGCTCGCCTTAACTGTAGAGCAAGAAGACATCCACTTATTATCAGCTTATCCTGCATCTCTTCCCGATTTGATTTTATTATTTCTATGAAGTTTGAAAAAACCATGACATCGAGAGGGACCTGAACGAAATCCCACTGTTACTGTATGGAAATGACGAGCTAAAATTAAAAGATTATCTACCACGCTACCTTTATCACGAATGGGATGAAATTTCAACAGTAAAGTTAGGAAGAAATGTACTCTTAATTAATCTAACGTTTGTTCTGGGGAAATTAAATCGTTGTCTTTAACAGAGTGCTAAAAACCACTGAAATACAGGCAAATAAGAGATTGCGTGACAGATCGTGACAGAGGTTACAATTGTGTTTTACGGATGTTTAAGCCCGAACTCGATATTATTGCTGTTCATAAAACAACAGCATTGTCTTTTGAGAATGTAATGGTTTTCCCGTATTATATGAAACTTTGTTCGTACTTTGTGTAAACAAATTCATAACTCCCAGGAAAAAAAAAAGTTATGACATCGCGAGACATCGGGAGGTGTTCTTGTCTCAGACCCCTCAATGCTTTAACTGTAGTTTCCTTTCGAAGTTTACCTATTTGTTTGTTGCGTATGAGATAATTTGTCTTTATTCTATTCGGTTGTGAGAACTACTAACTCACTCGTCTTATTTAGCATGAGATCTGATCATGACAATAAATGCTATTATTGCCTACTTGTGACAGCTTTGATTGGCAACAAAATTTCAGCTACTTGTATATAAATGCCGTATTTCCTCGAACAAAGCCGGGGCGATTTTTTCCCCACCAAAAGAGGGCAATTATTCGAGCGAAGGCGATTATTTCAAATATTGCTCTCTAGAATTTGTGTTCTACATATTTTGTTTTATTATTAAACCGATCAGGAAATAATCGCATCAAATAAGCTGAAAATAGGCTTTTAAAGTGTTTTAAATTTGGTTCCTTGATTAATTTTCAATGTCAATATCCTTGGCGTCGTCACTGATCAGTTTTGCTGGATAAAAAAAGGAGATGCCGAGAGGGGTGGGGTGAGGGTGATTATTCGAGAGAGATGATTATTTGAAATATTTTCGTCAGAGGGGAGCGATTCCTGGAAGGAGGCGGGTACTCGAAGGACGGGTCCTCTTTTAGAACACTGTATTTCATAAAACTCCGGCCTTCAAGTTCTTTCCGCGTCAGGGAGTCATACATCTAAATGGCATATATACAATAAAAATTACTGCTAAATGAACCTTCACATTTACAACAAAACGTATGTAAGATCCTAGTCTATTATTCACTGAAACTTTCTATGAATGTATGTCGTGGTGAATAAATAAATAAATAAGCAAATAAGTAAACAAATAAATAAATAAATAAAACGGCTTGTGATTTCCTGCCCTAAAGATTAACAACATGTACTGTTTTCATTACGAGCACCTGTTGGCTTGACAACCACAGCCCTGCACCAGGTTTGAAATCATGTCCACGAATGGCTTTTTCCGTTTGACTTTTACTTCTGATGTGTCAAGTCCGAAGGCTTCACAGATGTTCCGTAACATTAACACTGAAAGTGAGCTAGGCTTGGAGTTAATGACTAGCTCACAAATGTTGTAGGAGTCATATATACATCGAATGTGAATGCTGCTATCGGTTAGTGCTGCACAATACAAGAAAACTAGCTAGCTTTACAAAGCGCGTCACTCTAAGTAAGAAAGTTCGGTGGGAAAAATTCCATAACTTTTGCGTGGAACTCGTTTACAGGGGCGTAGCGTGGGATTTTGAAGATGTATGCACGAGAATAAATTTTCGTGATCGCCAAAGGCGCTTACAACCAGGGGGGTCTGGGGGCATGGTCCCCCAGAAAAATTTTGAAATTTAGGGTCTCGGAAATGCCATCTCCTGGTTTTTCTGCGGGGCATTTTCAATAAGTAATGCGGAAAAAATGCAATAGAAAGTTGTTTATTTTAACCGTTTCCCTAGTGATTTCTGTAAGCTACGGTGTTCCAAAAAGAAAAAAAATACAAAGGCAATGTAGACAGGTCACAAGCAAAGGGCGAGGCGTCCACCCTTAAGACGGGCAAATTCCGTTACCAACCTGTCAATATCCACGTTCTTATGTTTATGTATATGAAGGATTGCTAGGGAGCTTAATCTTTCATCCCTCATAGTACTTCGCAGAGGAGATTTTAGTCTCTTCATGCTACTGAAGCTACGTGCGGCAGTGCATGTAGACACAGAATAAGTTAACAATGTTACGAGAGCAACATAGCACACCGGGATAAAATTGGGAGTTTGCGTGATCAAGAGTCTTAACCAAAGTCTGCGGCGTCGCATTCGGATCCGTGCCACTCCATTTGTGCTTCCATCTTGTGAGGCGTTTTTCCTATTTTTGCTTACCACTCGAATGCATTTTGCCATTATTAGTGGCCAGCACTGAATTATTAATGCTTGGATAATGGGAATTCTAATAAAAAACGCCAGTATAATGTGAAAATATGAAATTATTACCCAGCAAATTCAATGAGAAAAAAAGTTTTATCTCAGATCTCAGCTGTACGCACGGGCGTACGTGCGTATATGGACGCTACGCCCCTGGTTTATAATTGGCCATCAGTATGGCAACACGCTCAAATAGTTAATTTCAAGAGTCAGCAAAATAATATTTCCGAATATTAAACAAAAACTAGAGAATTAGTCTCTGTTTTGCCAGCTTTCTATAATGTGTGATCATCAGCATTCGTTTTTTCTTTTTTTTTAACTCGTAAAGAAACTCGTAATCATCCAAGTAAAGAGACAAATATGTGCACTACTGGCTACGTGAAAATTGGCGAGGGAGCGAGGGAAAGCTTGAATGAAACAAATATGCTGTTAAACATTTTAGTTATCAAACAAAATGATGAATAATAAAAATCAGCAGCAATAACAAGGCCATTAATGTATTTCCATCCGGTTAGGTCTGAGTTAAAGGTCTGAATGTTTCCTGAAATACGTACGTTTGCAATATCTGTCACGGTGCGTCACGCAATCTCGGTTTGATTTTGCGATTTTGTCAGATTTTGAGCGCTCTTCCACAGAGCACAATTAAGTTTCCCCAGAAAAAAATTTATTTTAGTTGAAAGCCCATTTCCTCCTTACTTCACCCTTACAGTTTCATTTGATTTGTGATAAAGGTAGTAGGATAAATTATGTTTTCAATTTAGCAAGCGATTTCTACAATGTTACGGGTCCCTTTTTTTCTGGTCGGTCTCAGTGTTACAAGCTTGATCGATCTTGATGGGAATTAAAACATAAAACCTTCAAAGGTTGTAAAACAAGCTGATAACAAATAGATGTCTTCAAGCTTTATCAGAAGGGCAAGTGGGTTGCTTCAAAATGACTGATTTTTTAGCCCGAATTTTCTCGTGTCTGACTATGAAATCAATCTTGGTCATTTTCTGCCAAATCAAAAAGTTATTTCACAAATGAACCACACAGCAATGAATAACTCAATATGGACTTCTAATAGCCAAAGTTTCAGCTATTTTCAAAATTTGAAAGTTTGCCGCACAATGTTCGATTTTTGTGTACACGCGCTCTTAAGGGCCGAAAATCATGTGCCATCGTAAAATATGCTGAGGTATCTAGTCCATTAAGTCTGTTTATTGTCTTATAACACTCGATAAGCGACGTAAATAATTTTCGGTACAGGTGTCAAATTTGAACTCAGTTATTGCAAGTGAATGCCTGTAATAATATTATTAATAATATTATTAATAATAATAACAGCAAGAGGCATTTGTTGACCTACCCTGGGTGTCAGAGGGTTTTTTCCCTGGCAAAGCCACCATCAGTATTGTTGACCACAAGGAACAGGCAGCATAATATAGGGAAGGTGAGGGCTGGGAAACTGGGTGAGGGTGATTAGTGAGAGGGTCTAAATAGAATTGGGGGAGGTATTTTAAATCATGAGATATATCAGAATTGAATTGGCATTTTATATGCTCATGCATGAAAGTTACATGAAAGTTACAGACTACTAAATTTCAAACATCTTTTAAGTACAATGCCGCCAAATCCTGGAACACTCTTCCTCATAACTTACGTCATGATCAGTCTCTCACTAGTTTTAAACTAAGAGTCAAGAAACATCTAAATCACCTTAGTTAATTTCTTACCTTCATGAACTCTGAATGATTGTTTGCTTTCATTTCTATATTTGATTATTTATTCTTATTATTTTATACAGATCTCCATTTAAACCAGCTATACTGAACCGGAATTTCTGTATAAATAATGTATATAAATTCTCACCTCCCTACCAATGCCCTTGCACGACCCACATTTAACACCAGTGTTTTCCTTTAGAGAAATGACAAACTAAGTGCCTGACTGTTTTGAAAAGAGGGGGTGGGGTCTAATGGTGAAGGGAGGCCTATTACAAAAGGTGACCCCTTTAAACAGAGACTCGTTAGAAGATTAGAAAGGAGGTGGTGTTAAATAAATAGCGCTTCAACGAATTCTTTTATTTTACCATAACGCTTTGGGGCATGGCACACTACACTCTATGAATTATCTGCTGTGCTGCTCTTAAAGTGCTAACAACCGGATCCACTCTTCGAATAGATTCCTAAATACGATGGCAATGGATTCGTAAGCCCCTTTGCCTCAAGCTCCCTTCAATCAGGCGTTGACAAGCGCTTAGTGTCACTTCAAGAATTTCCCTCACGTACACGTCAAGAGCATCATTTTCTCGTTAACGGCGACTAAAAAATTCAGCCGAGTCGTAGGATGCAGTGTTCCTTTGCCCTTCTGCACTTTCCAGTAGCCTACCCAAAGACATAAAAAATCCATCAATGTTGGGAAGCCAAATTCGTGCACCTTGCATTGTTGCATTGCGATATGTGATCTAATATCTGATCTGTAGCCTTGGTCTGCCAACTAAACCGTTTCTCGCCACAGCTGAAAGAGGATCATTTTGGGACGATGGTGCAGTAAACATAGAACGTTCCGAGTCCCCAACAATTCTTTTAAAGTCCCTTGAAAGTTCATTTATAATAAAAACAAGTTCGTTTAGATCTGAGATCACCCCAACTTTATTTGGGAAGGCTTCACGTCTTCTATTCTTAGAGACAAAGTGACAAGAGTTCTTTCGTTTCCTCGTAAACGGCGACTAAAAAATTCAGCCGAGTCGTAGGATGCAGTGTTCCTTTGCCCTTCTGCACTTTCCAGTAGCCTTCCCAAATACATAAAAAATCCATCAATGTTGGGAAGCCAAATTCGTGCACCTTGCATTGTGCTTTTCAAAAGTGTGTTCGCTAATCTTCCTCTATTTCCGCCATATTGAAAGTGTTAGTTCCCAGGGCCTCTTCTCTTAGCTGACTTCCGGTCACTTCTATTTCCGCTTCCTCATCTTTTAGTTTTATCGAACATCTTTTAGTTGTATGATTTAGGAAAGCGATGTATGCTCCATAACATCGATGTATGACATCCAAAATCGATATATCCCGGACGAAATTGATTTATTTCATTTTGCAACTTGTATTATAACGCATAACAATAACGTAATTGAACAAACTATTGATGTATCCATTTTCGATATTTTGTCCGCAAAAAAGCCCCATATGTATATTACCAGCATATTTTAAACGTAGATCTGACATGTATATTAAATTCTTAGGTATGTGATAAATTCAAGTTGCTGTTAGTTGCTAATTTGAACCAAATGAGTCAAAGTGTACGCATAGCATCTCAGAGGATTTTGATCTAGCCATCGATGCCTTCAAACTAAATACTCCAGTTTGTTCAAAGTTTCTATACTAGTGCGGTTGGCGACGATGGAAGTGAATTAAATTTGAAGAAATGGCCAATTTTTGAAAGCCCTCCTTTGTGTCTTGGAAACAATCAGACAAAAAAATGATCTTGTTTTCGCTTGTGATCTTTCTAGTGGTGTTCTAGACGAACAAAGAGAAACTAATAGAGATACATTTTCCCACAAACTTAATTGAGAAGGTGGTTAATCAGTACATTACCAAGATTCATGCTGCACAGAGTTCGAATGACAGACAGATTAACTCAAGTGACAGACCTAGTGAAAGTGCATCACATTTTGAACTCGTGGATTACGCGTAGCGTAGGAAAGAGATGTTGAGGGCACCTGTGATATGCAAATGTGCCACTCAGGTGTAGACACGTTCCTAATTAGTCGGCCCAGCACGAAAGCTCCCGATAAAACGACAACAATTGTCGTAGATCGATCGTTCCCGAAGGCCCCTCTGCGCAAAAGCGCTAAGCGTGCATCGTGTGGTGTTTTCATTGTGGTGATTTTTTAGCTTTCACATGTCTTCAAGTGGACTTCGAATGTTTCAAACTAGTACCATGGCCAACTTGGCGACTGGATTTCATGAGCTTTTGACTCGTCCAGGTGCTAAACATGACGAAGAGATGAGCATTTTCTTTTCGACCCCCCAAGCTTAAGCTTATTTGTCCAACTTGTCTAACTCGATATGATATGCGCGAGTGCTGTTGGCTCGGGCAAAGGGGTCAACTTTTTTCTCATATAAACGCTCGCTGAAGTTGGCTCGGCTGGAAGGGTGACCCTCTTTCCCGAGACAACTCGTGTCCATACAAACGGGGCCTTAGACCAGCCTAGTGTTAAACGTGAGCCCGGGAAAGGGGGGGGGGGGGGTACTCCCATATATGAGCTAGATAGGTATGTGCCGCCCGATAGGGTATGGTTCTTGAGAGTCTCGATCCTTAAATAGGGTATCAATTTTGAATGTGTTGGCATTGTATTAGCTAAAATTCAAATGCGTAAATGTATCAGCTAAAATTCAAGTGCGTAAATGCCCAGCAGTTATACGAGAAACAAATCATCTGTTAAAATTACAGGAATGAAATAAAGCTGTTCACGACATTAAATTCTTAGCTTTTGTTTTTCCCTTGAATAGGGTGTCATTGTTCGGGTTTGGGCCTTAAATAGGGTATCAATTTTTATTTGTCTCATCCTTAAGGGTTTAAGAACCTGGGCGTCACACACCTATCCGAACTGATTTATCGGAGAGCCCTCCACCCCCCCCCCCCCCCCGAAACGTGACTCATATACGGTGCAGATGGTCTGTGTTTGCCAGTCGTTTGCCAGACGATCTTTTAATTCTGATACATAGTTTTCTTCATAACCATGAGCTGAGAGATTTGCTTTTTTGTTTACTAGTACTCAAGTCGCTTGATCGTTTTTCTCACCATTCATAACACAGGATGCTAGAGGTAGTTCTCCACAATTTTAAAATGATTGCCGGCTCATCCAGGCAATGATGGGAAAACGGTACATTTTTGTTTTGTCAACACCAACTTGTTTGGATTCTTGGGCACACTTCAGATTATAAACACAGGATTTTGATCCCGTAACGAAGTTGCGCAAAATTTTAATTGGAAAAGAAAGCATTGCGAGGGGCGATTTCCTGCTATAACTTTTTTGATTCAAAACTACTATTTTCCTTATCGTGAAAGCCAATACAAGTTGTAGTTCGAAGCTTATTGCGCTTGTCAAGAGTTTGAAATTTATCTTTTCAGGACAGTTTCTTTTCTGGGCCAGAGATTTTTTAGTCTAGACTATACTCGGTTAACTGTAAGTTTTACACTAGCGGGTTTACGCAACAGGACGGCTGATGTGGTGGGACGGCAAATTGTGCTTGTGTAACCAACGTGACGGCCAAGTACTGTATTCATGACTCTAGATTGTAACATTCCTACCCCTCGTGGTTTTCAGGTTGTCAGAGATGAGAGAACAACAGTTTTAGTCGAAAATCGCCTAAAAATGTGAAGGTACTAAGATGTCTAGACTGTTCACAGTCCCCCTATTTTTCCGTGGGATTCTCGAGCGATGGAACCGCCGCCATCTTGGTTTGCAAAAGCGAGCGCGATCTGGGAAGAGTGTCTAAACTACCGAGGGGAGGGGGAGTGGGTGTTAGTATAGTTTCCGCCGCCTCCCAACTCCGCTCCCCTCCCCTCGGTAGTTTAAACACTCTCCCCAGATCGCGCTCGCTTTTACAAACCAAGATGGCGGCGGTTCCATCGAAGCGTACCGGTCTCGAGAATCCCACGGAAAAATAGGGGGACTGTGAACAGTCTATAAGATGTCATGTTGGACACAACGATAATTCACCGTCCCCTGCCCTCAGCCGTCCTGTTGCGTAAGCTCACTATTAGCAGTAGGAGGGAGGGGGCGTCTCTAGGGTAACCATTCGTCTAGTGATCACTCCCAGTGTGACATCACGTCATACATCAATGATTTTTAAAATGGCGGGCAAATTTCGTGTTCGTTATTCTGCAAAAGATGTTTATTTTGCGGAGATTTAGATGCTTCTTTTACCTTATTCGATATGACACACCTTTTTTAAAAATAGAAAAGAATTATTTGCGATAATCTTTGGTACGATAAACATTTCAGAAGCCTTATATAAGGGATAGAAAGGTACTTCCAAGAAGCCAATACGTCGGCAGAGTTTGTGTACTCGTTATCGGTTTCGGGAAATTCACGAGGTGATGCAGCGACATCCTGATCAGCAATTTTCCGTCCTGGAGCCTGTTTCTCTGACGTCCCGATAAGTCACTTCCTGGGTGGTGGAATGCATGTTTAAAATTCTTTTTTTTTTAAGTTGTTTCAATGTAAACTTTTACCATTAAATTGCAAGCATTTGTATATTTAGCGGCACGGGAACCATAGCTTTCTGTGGGCCCGGTGAGTTATCGGAGCTTTCAAGGCCTCTTGTGAAAGAAATGTGATATTATGCTTTAAGTCTGCTGAGCAAATGACAGGCCTCTTGTTGCGTAAGGTCTTTTCTTATCTACGCATGCACATATAAGTGGAGTAGCCGAGATAGATATGACTGCAAGTTTCCGTCCTGTAGCATAAAGCACTTGTATGTATTCTCGTAATTGAACCCATCTGACGGGTGCATGGTCTTGAGAAAGATAAAGTCCTTTAATTTGTTGTACAAAATACAGCAGCTTTTTGCGTCAGTTTTTTTGTGTAATGCTCATGAAACATGATCAGCTTTTAAGTTTTTTTGGCCAGTGGTTAAACTATGTCAAACCTCAGTGAATGCACCAATGGCCGTAAAGCAAATTGTAATCTCCGTCGAGTTTAAATTTACTTCTTCCTAATAGAAAAAGAATTCTGGAATGCATTTTTATAGAGTTCAGTCCATGATAGTTCAAGAGCTTTACTTATTTTTGTTGTTGTTGTTATTATTATAATGCAAAAGAAGTATACTCGTAAAAATAAAACATAAGAAGTATGCACTTAAACTGTACATTTAACATATTCTTGCTTTAAATTAAAACAATTTCCAAGAGCTCTTTATGCCACTTATTACTAACAACTTAACGACTTATACAGTCGACTTTCACAATCTTTAAAACCAGTTATCTCGAGACTTGTACGGAATTAAATCCAACAGTAAACTGAGTTATAACTTTCCCACAGTTGAGCTCTAGCGAGTTTTGTATTTGTTTAACGTGAGTAACAGGCACGGGACCGTTGAATGCGTTCACATTTGTTAACGACTAAGTTTCTCGTAGTTATTTTGAAACAGACCTGCACAGACGTTTCGGTTATTGACTCACCCATGTGCGAGTTACCCTCGTTAAATGAAGTTAGAAGTTTATTAATACTTGTATTAGGATTATACTCTGCTCAGATATATATTTATTAACTTGTGTTTCGTGCAACGTGTAGACTCTGACAGCTTAGTTACCATTAATTATTTAAAACTTTAGAATTAACTTTCCTAGCAATAATTTTCTCGATCTCTCTTAAGACATCCATTGTTAACATGAATAGACATATGTTTAAAGCAAACGTGTTGGGAATTTTTTTTTTCTACGATCTTAGAATAAAAGTCCATTACACCATGCTAACCGCTGTATCTACCTCACATTTGTTGTTCGGATTTTAGTTTAAAGGTCCCAGTGAGAACGACTATTCTCCTTAATGCCCAACATGCTTTCAAACAAGCACATTGTTTTCTTTATCAGGATTGTTCAGAGGTCTGAGCTCACGGTTAAAGCACGCCTGACTTAAATTAAAGTTTGTTTGTGTTGCTCTGGTATCCTACGCAGTTGAAAAAGTTAAGTTACAGTATGTCGGTCAGCCAGCGGTGTTCGTCAGCCCAGGTGGACGATCTTCCGCTGCCCGGGCTTGACCGTGGTCAAAACGTAAAAAAGAAGAAGAAGAAGAAGAAGAAGAAGAAGAAAAGAGAGTCCTAAGTTGTTGTTGTTGTTTTTGTTCTTGTTTATGTAACTTTCCTTGTGAGTCTGTGAGAGAATTTTATGGAAAGGTCATATTTGATCTAGAAAAAATTTGAAGCGAAGACAAAAATTAAGTGACAAAATACACCCCGATTCGGCCGAGGTCTTCGCCGCTCGCCATTTTTTAATTTCGCGAAGACGTTAAGGTTTTATAAGCCTTACACGGGGATGTAACGTTTCTTGGCAACCGTAGATGAATATATCGCAGCTCTTAAGAAATTCTATACCTTGTACATTTTTCGCTTCTTCCTTAGGAAACATCGGGCAAGCTTTAAAGTGTCCCTCTATCAAAATGCAATGTAGTGAACACCTGCTGCGTATGTAGCAAAACAGTTTGTTTTGTTTTCAAGTTTGGTTGATGTTTTGTCGGTATTTGCTTTATTTTCTTCCCATTTTGTTTTGAATTTCGTTGAGCAAATAAAAAGTTATAATACTTAAGGAGGCTCGAGGCAGTTTTTTTGGACTTAGGGTGGAAGTTTTGAAATTACAATCTCGCATTCAAGATAAACTTCGATCTCCTTCATACTACATCATCATTTCAACGTATGATCAAAGTTAATTTTCTCATCAGTTTCCAAGCAACAGCTATTACCATAACAACGGAAGCGCATAGCCTCTCATTTTAAACATTGTCGATTATCTCGAAATCTAGTTAGACACTTTATGACGAAACTTTAGGGATTTAAACTACTCAATCTAGACAACTTGTAGGCGAAATTAGAAACAAATCTGTAAGAGCGTTTTCAAGTAAATAATGAATCAATTTTTACGGGGTGATTTTGTTTATTCCAGCAGCATTTTTCACCAATATCTCTTGCAAAATAAAACTTGACACTTTCTCTTTTCTGTTGAAAGGTCCTTGCTCATAGCAAAATATTCTAAATGTATATTGAGCTTCATGGGTGTCTCCGATTTTAAGACATTATGTTTGAAAACAGTGGAAATAAAGCGCAGATAAATGAAAAAGTTTCTACTTTGCATGACTCGAGATATCTTTAAAATACCCTGGCAGATTTTTCTGTTAAATGACAAGCGGTTAGAATAAGAATTCTTTTCGATATTGACGCAAGTTTTAGGCTCAAGAACCGAAACTGGTGTTAGATAAGAAGGTTGAATCTCGGTCTAGTTTCAGTCATTATTCGCTTTCTCCGAACAAGAATTTTATTTTGTTTGTCCCGGTCTATTCCACTGCTATTCACGTGCTGTGAATATTTATGATTACGTGGAGTCGTGCAAAAGGTAACATTTACATAATTATATGCGCCTGCTTCTCAAGTCTCCCATTGTAAATTTAACCTTTTGCACGACTTCACGGTATGATAAATATTCAAAGCACGTGAATAACAGTGAAATAGACCGGGACAAACAAAATAAAATTCTTGTTCGGAGAAAGCGAATAACGACTGAAACTTGACCAAGATTCAGCCTTCTTATCTAACACCAATTTCAGTTCCTGAGCCTAAAACTTGCGTAGATATCGAAAAGAATTATTACTTTAACCGCTTGTAATTTAACAGAAAAATCTGTGGGGGCATTTTAAAGATATCTCGATTTATGCAAAGTAGAAACTTTTTCATTTATCTGCGCTTTATTTTCACTGTTTTCAAACATAAATATCTTAAAATCGGAGACACCCATGAAGCTCAATAAACATTCAGAATGTTTTGCTATCAGGAGAGACCCTTTGACAGAAAAGGCAAAGTGTCAAGTTTTATTTTGCAAGAGATATTGGTGAAAAATGCTGCTGGAATAAACAAAATCACCCCGTAAAAATTGATTCATTATTCACTTGAAAACGCTCTTACAGATTTGTTTCTAATTTCGCCTACAAGTTGTCTAGATTGAGTAGTTTATATCCCTAAAGTTTCGTCATAAAGTGTCTGACTAGATTTCGAGATAATCGACAATGTTTAAAATGAGAGACTATGCGCTTCCGTTGCTATGGTAATAGCTGTTGCTTGGAAACCGATGAGAAATTTAACTTTGATCATACGTTGAAATGATGATGTAGCATAAAGGAGATCGAAGTTTATCTTGAATGCGAGATTGTAATTTCAAAACTTCCACCCTAAGTCCAAAAAAACTGCCTCGAGCCTCCTTAAACTAAAGTCGTCGTTGCTAGTTTTGTCAATGTAAATCCCTGCAAACAATTTTTGAAAGATTGTGACGTTGATACGTAGCGTGAATTTCAGAGTCCGATGGAGAACAACTTATCTGGGAAAAATCGCTGTGATTGAAACTGGATGCCGTTGATGTTTATTTAATGAATTTAATGTTCTTTTGAAGGCAAGGGTTCATGACTGGAAAGAAATCACGTCCTAATACTCAGCCTATCTACAGCGAAGGAAATCGTAATGACTTCCTGATTTCTAGTGGATTTGAATTAAGGACGGTGCCTACTAATAGCGAAGTAT